>NC_084614.1:28399502-28504502 GCF_033978795.1 Nerophis ophidion | reverse complement strand
TTTCGCACTAATATACAACGAAAACTTTAACCTTAGTCCTAACACAAATAATAAATACAAATCGTTTGAGGTGCGTACTATGAGGTCTGTCACACCGCTGCCTCTACACCTGGCTGTTATCTACCGCCCCCCAGGGCCCTATTCGGACTTTATCAATGAATTCTCAGAGTTCGTTGCTGATCTAGTGACACACGCCAATAATATAATCATAATGGGGGACTTTAATATCCGTATGAGTACCCCATCGGACCCACCGTGCGTGGTGCTCCAGACTATAATTGATAGCTGTGGTCTCACACAAATAATAAATGAACCCACGCATCGCAACGGTAATACTATAGACCTAGTGCTTGTCAGGGGTATCACCGTTTCCAAAGTTACGATACTCCCGTGTACTAAAGTATTGTCCGATCATTACCTTATAAAATTTGAGGTTCAGACCCATGTTCGTCAAACTAATAATAATAATAACTGCTATAGCAGCCGCAACATTAATACGGCCACAAAGACAACTCTTGCTGACCTACTGCCCTCGGTAATGGCACCATTCCCAAAGTATGTGGGCTCTATTGATAACCTCACTAACAACTTTAACGACGCCCTGCGCGAAACCATTGATAACAAAGCACCGCTAAAGTTAAAAAAGGCTCCAAAAAAGCGTACCCCATGGTTTACAGAAGAAACTAGAGCTCAGAAATTATTATGTAGAAAGCTGGAACGCAAATGGCGCACGACTAAACTTGAGGTGCACCATCAAGCATGGAATGATAGTTTAATAACTTACAAACGCATGCTTACCTTAGCTAAAGCTAAAGATTACTCAAATCTCATCCACCGTAATAAAAACAATCCTAAATTTTTGTTTAGTACAGTAGCATCGCTAACCCAACAAGGGACTCCTTCCAGTAGCTCCACCCACTCAGCTGATGATTTTATGCAATTCTTTAGTAAGAAAATTGAAGTCATTAGAAAGGAGATTAAAGACAATGCGTCCCAGCTACAACTGGGTTCTATTAACACTGACACGATTGTATATACGGCGGATACTGCCCTCCAAAATAGTTTCTCTTGTTTTGAGGAAATAACATTAGAGGAATTGTTACAACGTGTTAATGGAATAAAACAAACAACATGTTTACTTGACCCACTTCCTGGGAAACTGATCAAGGAGCTCTTTGTATTATTAGGTCCATCAGTGCTAAATATTATAAACTTATCACTTTCCTCGGGCACTGTTCCCCTAGCATTCAAAAAAGCGGTTATTCATCCTCTTCTTAAAAGACCCAACCTCGATCCTGACCTCATGGTAAACTACCGACCGGTGTCTCACCTTCCCTTTATTTGATAAATCCTCGAAATTTTTTTTTGCGGAGCAGTTAAATGAACACTTAGCGTCTAACAATCTATGTGAAACCTTTCAATCCGGTTTCAGGGCAAATCACTCCACGGAGACAGCCCTCGCAAAAATGACTAATGATCTATTGCTAACGATGGATTCTGATTCGTCATCTATGTTGCTGCTCCTCGATCTTAGCGCTGCTTTCGATACCGTCGATCATAATATTTTATTAGAACGTATCAAAATACGAATTGGTATGTCAGACTTAGCCCTGTCTTGGTTTAACTCTTATCTTACTGATAGGATGCAGTGTGTCTCCCATAACAATGTGACCTCGGACTACGTTAAGGTAACGTGTGGAGTTCCCCAGGGTTCGGTCCTTGGCCCTGCACTCTTCAGCATGTACATGCTGCCGCTAGGTGACATCATACGCAAATACGGTGTTAGCTTTCACTGTTATGCTGATGACACCCAACTCTACATGCCCCTAAAGCTGACCAACACGCCGGATTGTAGTCAGCTGGAGGCGTGTCTTAATGAAATTAAACAATGGATGTCCGCTAACCTTTTGCAACTCAACGCCAAAAAAACGGAAATGCTGATTATCGGTCCTGCTAGACACCGACCTCTATTTAATAATACAACTCTAACATTTGACAACCAAACAATTAAACAAGGTGACCCGGTAAAGAATCTGGGTGTTATCTTTGACCCAACTCTCTCCTTTGAGTCACACATTAAAAGCGTTACTAAAACGGCCTTCTTTCATCTCCGTAATATCGCTAAAATTCGCTCCATTCTGTCCACTAAAGACGCTGAGATCATTATCCATGCGTTTGTTACGTCTCGTCTCGATTACTGTAACGTATTATTTTCGGGTCTCCCCATGTCCAGCATTAAAAGATTACAGTTGGTACAAAATGCGGCTGCTAGACTTTTGACAAGAACAAGAAAGTTTGATCACATTACGCCTGTACTGGCTCACCTGCACTGGCTTCCTGTGCACTTAAGATGTGACTTTAAGGTTTTACTACTTACGTATAAAATACTACACGGTCTAGCTCCATCCTATCTTGCCGATTGTATTGTACCATATGTCCCGGCAAGAAATCTGCGTTCAAAGGACTCCGGCTTATTAGTGATTCCCAAACCCCAAAAAAAGTCTGTGGGCTATAGAGCGTTTTCATTTCGGGCTCCAGTACTCTGGAATGCCCTCCCGGTAACAGTTCGAGATGCTACCTCAGTAGAAGCATTTAAGTCTCACCTTAAAACTCATTTGTATACTCTAGCCTTTAAATAGACTCCCTTTTTAGACCAGTTGATCTGCCGTTTCTTTTCTTTTTCTCCTATGTCCCACTCTCCCTTGTGGAGGCGTCCGGTCCGATCTGGTGGCCATGTACTGCTTGCCTGTGTATCGGCTGGGGACATCTCTGCGCTGCTGATCCGCCTCCGCTTGGGATGGTTTCCTGCTGGCTCCGCTGTGAACGGGACTCTCGCTGCTGTGTTGGATCCGCTTTGGACTGGACTCTTGCGACTGTGTTGGATCCATTATGGATTGAACTTTCACAGTATCATGTTAGACCCGCTCGACATCCATTGCTTTCCTCCTCTCCAAGGTTCTCATAGTCATCATTGTCACCGACGTCCCACTGGGTGTGAGTTTTCCTCGCCCTTATGTGGGCCTACTGAGGATGTCGTAGTGGTTTGTGTTGTGGTTTGTGTAGCCCTTTGAGACACTAGTGATTTAGGGCTATATAAGTAAACATTGATTGATGATTGATATATATATATATAAATATATGTGTGTATATATATACTGTATATATGTGTGTATATATATATATATATATATATATATATATAAATATATGTGTGTATATATATATATATATATATATATATATATATATATATATATAAATAATAAATGGGTTGTACTTGTATAGCGCTTTTCTACCTTCAAGGTACTCAAAGCGCTTTGACACTACTTCCACATTTACCCATTCACACACACATTCACACACTGATGGAGAGAGCTGCCATGCAAGGCGCCAACCAGCACCCATCAGGAGCAAGGGTGAAGTGTCTTGCTCAGGACACAACGGACGTGACGAGGTTGGTACTAGGTGGAATTTGAACCAGGGACCCTCGGGTTGCGCACGGCCACTCTACCACTGCGCCACGCCGTCCTATATATATATATATATATATATATATATGTATATATATATATATATATATATATGTGTATATATATATATGTATATGTATATGTGTGTGTATGTATATAAGTCTTCTTTTCTGTGATGGTGAGAAGAATAATTACCTACCTAACGGAGAACAACTACATTGACACCAGCTGCCAGAAAGCCGGGATTCCAGGTTTTCCTGTTTGCGTAGTGCAAGCGTCTATGATTTGGGAACAGATCCAGACCACTAAGATGGAGAAGAAAGATCTGCACGTCATATAGTTAGATCCAGTCATATAGTTAGATCCAACCAATGCCTATGGGTCAGTGCCACACCTGCTAATAGACTATGCCATGGAATTCTTCTACATCCCAGATAACATCAGGGCCATGATTAAGATCTACTTCCAGGACAACCACATGTGCTTTGCACTGAAGAAGGTGACCACTGGCTGGCAACAACTGGAGATAGGGATCGCAATAGGATGCTCCATTTCCCCCATCCTCTTCGTGGCAGCTTTTGAAGTCATCCTGATCGGGGCAAGGCAGGTGGTGGGGGGTGTCCAGCTGCCTGCAGCCCAGAGGCTCCCGCCCCTAAGGAGCTATATGGACGACATCACCTGCCTGCTATGAACCGCCCCATGCACATCCAGGCTACTTAAGAGGCTGGATGAGCTGATCACCTGGGCCAGGATGAAGTTCAAGCCTTAAGAAGTCAAGGAGCCTCTCAATGCGAAAGGGGGAGAGAAACGACAGAGTCACCTTCACCATCAGCGGAAAAGACATCCCACGCATTGTGGATCAGCCTATCCGAAGCCTGGGAAGACTCTATACACCTGGTCTCTCAGACAAGGACATGGGAAAAATCATCCTCCAGCAGATTTCAGAGGGCCTGTCCAAGATCGATGCAAGCCAGCTACCTGGGAAATATAAGGTGTGGTGTTTCCACTTCACCCTGTACCCAAGGATGATGTGGCCTCTAAAGCTGTGCAAAGCCGGATGGAAGCAAAAGCCAACTCTTTCATCCGAAAATGGCTTGGCCTGCCACGGTGCTTCTCAGCTGCTGGCCTGTATGGATGGAACTCACTCCGGCTACCCCTGAAATCCATCACCCTGGGCTACAGGGACGAGAAGGCAAAGCTGGTGATGGAGCTAAGGGAATCCTCCGACAGGGCAGTGGCGGATGCAAATGCCAGATTCGAGACTGGAAGGAAGTGGAGGGCCAAGGCGGAGGTCCAGAAGGCGATGGGGAGACTGCAACACCAAAAAGTCGTGCGCATGGTACCGACAGACCGGGCGGGCCTTGGATGGAGCGATCCACCAATCCTACGGTCCAAGGCAGGCAGGAAGGAGAGGAAAGACCTTGTTGTTGCTGAGGTCACCTGGATTGAGCAGGAGGAGCTCAGAGTAATGTCTGTGGCACAAGGGCAGCAGGGGAGGTGGACAACTTGGGAGGGTGTCTCGAGCCGAGCAGTCAGCTGGGCAGATTTCTGGAAACTACCATAGGCTCAGCTCAGTTTCTTCATAAGGGCAACATACGACACCCTCCCGAGCCCTAAAAACCTCCACCGATGGTTTGGCACAGAGCAATCCTGCGACCTATGTGGGACCATCGATGCCTCACTCCAGCATGTTCTGTCAGGCTGCAAAATGGCGCTGACACAGATGACGGCACGACCAAGTGTTAAGCAAGCTGGCAGAGGTGCTGAAGAAAAGTGGGCAGGAGGCAAACAACCAGAGTCCAGCAGAATGTCAATACAGGATCCACTTCCAAAGGCAGGGGGAACCTGTGACAAATTCCAGCAAGAGACCACCCGCCAAATTATTAACACCAGGGGCGGCGTGGAAGATGGAAGTGGACCTGGGTAGGCAGCTCCAGTTCCCACAGGAGATATGCAGCACCACCTTAAGACCAGATGTGGTGCTGTGGTTTGCAGCTGTGAAGTCAGTAGTACTGATTGAGCTGACAGTGCCATGGGAGGAGGGACTGGAAGCTGCCTACGAGAGAAAGAAGGCAAAGTATGCAAACCTGGTTGCGGAGTGTAAAGAAAGTGGATGGAGTGTGAGGCTGTATCCGGTTGAGGTGGGAGCCAAAGGCTTTGTGGACAGAACAACACAACGCCTGCTCAAGAACTTGGGACTACGTGGAGCCACCCTGAGCAGATCCACGAAGGAGCTTTCAGAAGCAGCAGAGAAAGCTAGCCACTGGCTCTGGCTGAAACGACGCGACAAGGCTTGGGGTGCAACATCTAAGTGAGTTTTGCTTCAGGGGGTGTCAGGGAGACGTCCCTGTTCAATGCCCCGCCACCGGGAGTTGTGCTGGGCTAAGGGGCAAAACATCAATGAGAGGTGGTCACCAGCTGGAGACCCTGCAGCAAAACCTTTTCTGGTATGTGGTCAGGTTCAGGCATGCCTCAGGGAAGGGGACTTCCCTGTCATGCACAGTCCACCACAGGCATCGGTGGAGGTGCAACAGGCCTAAGGCCCAGCGGCAAGACCACCTTGCTGTAATTAAAATTCATATATATATATATATATATATATATATATATATATATATATATATATATATATATATATATATATATATATGTATGTATATATATATATATATATATGTATGTATATATATATATATATATATATATATATATATATGTATGTATATATATATATATATATATATATATATATATATATATATATATGCCGTCAAGCTGAAGAAAGAGTCCTATCGGGTTGTTCTGGCTTATGGGACTCTGGAGACAGTGGACAGGTACCGACAGGACAAACGGTGTGCAGCTTCAGCGGTCGCGGAGGCAAAAACTTGGACATGGGAGGAGTTTGGGGAAGCCATGGAAAAGGACTTCCGGACTGCTTCGAAGCGATTCTGGTCCACCATCCGCTGCCTCAGGAAGGGGAAGCAGTGCACTATCAACACCGTGTATGGTGCGGATGGTGTTCTGCTGATCTCAACTGCGGATGTTGTGGATAGGTGGAAGGAATACTTCGAAGACCTCCTCAATCCCACCAACACGTCTTTCTATGAGGAAGTGGTGCCTGGGGAATCTGTGGTGGGCTCTCCTATTTCTGGGGCTGAGGTTGCTGAGGTAGTTAAAAACCTCCTCGGTGGCAATGCCCGGAGGGTGGATGAGATCCGCCCGGAGGGTGGATGAGACCCGCCCGGAGTTCCTTAAGGCTCTGGATGCTGTGGGGCTGTCTTGGTTGACAAGACTCTGCAGCATCGCGTGGACATCGGGGGCGGTACCTTTGGATTGGCAGACCGGGATGGTGGTTCCTCTCTTTAAGAAGGGGGACCGGAGGTTGTGTTCCAACTATCGTGGGATCACACTGCTCAGCCTTCCCGGTAAGGTTTATTCAAGTGTACTGGAGAGGAGGCTACTCCGGATAGTCGAACCTCGGATTCAGGAGGAACAGTGTGGTTTTCGTCCTGGTCGTGGAGCTGTGGACCAGCTCTATACTCTCGGCAGGGTTCTTGAGGGTGCATGGAGTTTGCCCAACCAGTCTACATGTGCTTTGTGGACTTGGAGAAGGCATTTGACTGTGTCCCTCGGGAAGTCCCGTGGGGAGTGCTCAGCGAGTATGGAGTATCAGACTGTCTTGTTGTAGCGGTCCGCTCCCTGTACAATCAGTGTCAGAGCTTGGTCCGCATTGCCAGCAGTAAGTCGAACACGTTTCCAGTGAGGGTTGGACTCCGCCAATGCTGTCCTTTGTCACCGATTCTGTTCATAACTTTTATGGACAGAATTTCCAGGCACAGTCAAGGCGTTGAGAGGTTCCGGTTTGGTGGCCGCGGAATTAGGTTTCTGCATTTTGCAGATGATGTGGTCCTGATGGCTTCATCTGGCCGGGGTCTTCAGCTCTCACTCGCAGCCGAGTGTGAAGCGACCGGAATGAGTATCAGCACCTCCAAGTCCGAGTCCATGGTTCTCGTCTGGAAAAGGGTGGAATGCCATCTCGGGGTTGGGGAGGAGACCCTGCCCCAAGTGGAGGAGTTCAAGTACCTAGGAGTCTTGTTCACGGGTGAGGGAAGAGTGGATCGTGAGATTGACAGGCGGAGCGGTGCGGCGTCTTCAGTAATGCGGATGTTGTACCGATCCGTTGTGGTGAAGAAAGAGCTGAGCCGGAAGGCAAAGCTTTTAATTTACCGATCGATCTACATTCCCATCCTCACCTATGGTTATGAGCTTTGGGTCAAGACCGAAAGGACAAGATCACGGGTACAAGCGGCCGTGTGGCGGGGCTCTCCCTTAGAGATAGGGTGAGAAGCTCTGCCATCCGTGAGGAACTCAAATTAAACCCGCTGAGAGGAGCCAGTTGTATGCATGTATTTATATTCATAAATATATTTAAACATATATATAAATATATGTTTTTCACATATTTATATTTATACATATTGGTATATATATATATATATATATATATATATATATATATATATATATATATATATATAGTCATAATGGGGGGGTCAGCAGCTTGCTGCGAGGTCGTTCTCCCAGGAAGGCAGACAAACTACTCGGGACATGGCCTTCAGGTAAAAATATGATTTAATTGTGACCAAAAAAGGTACAAACAAAAAGCGCTCACTGCGGAGGCACAACTTGGCCAAAGAAACAAAACTAACACTTTAACATAAACTATGAACATAACACAAACAACATTTACTGTGGCTTGAAAAGAACAGCATGAACTTTGGGATAAAAAACGAGTATGACTTACTGTGGCAAGAACAGAGTATGGAACAAACACAATGACGCCAGGGCGACTGACTGGCAAAGACGAGCTTAAATACCGTCTCTGATTAGTGCTCGGGAAGCAGGTGAGCCGGCGAGCACTAATCAGAGACAGGTGGACACAATGAGTAACCATGGTGACAATACAAGGGAGTGAAACAAAACTGGAACTTAAAGAGTCCAAAGGTCAACTAGACATGATCTAAAAGACATGACATATATGTAAATATGGACCTCCAAGCTCTGCTATGTCCCTCTTGATCTTCAGCCTCTCGCTCAACACTACCGGTAACACTCAACAGCTAAACACCACACATAGTCTCACACACACACATTTTGGATTCGTCACACTCCATTTCCCTTGTTTATGTATTTTATTATTTGTTATTTATATATGTATACAGTATATACATATATAAATAAAACATAGAGCTAAATACTACGCCCCGTTGTCTGTTTTGTATCCTTCCCACTGTACATATAACAGAAACACTGTAATGTAATTAGTGTCAATATGCTATTAGCATGAATGCCATCTGACTATAATTCATGTTTTGGCTAATTCTATGCCATAACCTCACTCCTGTTACTTTCAGTCCTGTTACTCATATGAGTAACTCGCTTCCGGAACAAAATTGAAATCAATTTGTGTGAATGCACATCTTGTGTTTCATCAGACTTAGAGTTGGGGAAAAAAAGACAATTAAAAGGCATGATTTGGTGGAATGACCCCAAGATAAAAATCTAAAATTGATCTGAAGTATCCACTTATACCAAGATGAGTTTGTCGTCACACAACAGTTTGCTGCAGAGTAAAGTACAGAGGGCAGGTCGCCCTCCCTAACTTGGAAGTGGGTCATCCAAATATCGATTGGCCACTGTCAGTAATGTGCATTTATCAGGGTGTTCTAATCTACTGCTATTGTGTTAGACAAAAGTTTCAAGCTTTGGAAACTCCTTGTGTTTCACCTTGCTGCTTTGACAGAATCAATCACAAGTCCACTCCTTGGTTGTCAGTAAAATGAGAAAAATTGACAAGATAAGAAGGATGGATGGATTTCTGCACACTTATGCTGATCCGTTCTGCAGGAAAAGAGGGTGGATCACATGACCTTGCAGGGGGCAACTAAGGCCAGACACAAAATGCCCTATTTTCTCTATTGGGTGGCCCTAAAATATGTTCTAGGCGTAAACACAAACTAAGGACACTTCTTACATCCATTTACAAACCCCGTTTCCATATGAGTTGGGAAATTGTGTTAGATGTAAATATAAACGGAATACAATGATTTGCAAATCCGTTTCAACCAATATTCAATTGAATGCACTACAGAGACAATATATTTGATGTTCAAACTCATAAACTTTATTTCTTTTTTGCAAATAACAATTGACTTAGAATTTTATGGCTGCAACACAATCAATAAATGTTTGGGAACTGAGGAAACTAATTGTTGAAGCTTTGAAAGTGGAATTCTATCCCATTCTCGTTTTAAGTAGAGGTTCAGTCGTTCAGCAGTCCGGGGTCTTCGCTGTCGTATTTTACGCTTCATAATGCGCCACACATTTTCGATGGGAGACAGGTCTGTACTGCAGGCGGGCCAGGAAAGTACCGGCACTCTTTTTTTTTTTACGATGCCACGCTGTTGTAACACGTGCTGAATGTGGCTTGGCATTGTCTTGCTGAAATAAGCAGGGGAGTCCATGAAAAAGACGACGCTTAGATGACAGCATTTGTTGTTCCAAAACCTGTATGTACCTTTCAGCATTAATGGTTCCTTCACAGATGTGTAAGTTACCCATGCCTTGGGCACTAATGCACCCCTACACCATCACAGATGCTGGCTTTTGAACTTTGCGTCGATAACAGTCTGGATGGTTCGCTTCCCCTTTGGTCCGGATAACACGATGTCGAATATTTCCAAAAACAATTTGAAATGTGGACTCGTCAAACCACAGAACACTTTTCCACTTTGCATGAGTCCATCGTAGATGATTTCGGGCCCAGAGAAGCCGGTGGCGTTTCTGGATGTTGTTGATAAATGGCTTTCGCTTTGCATAGTAGAGCTTTAACTTGCACTTACAGATGTAGCGACGAACTGTATTTCGTGACAGTGGTTTTCTGAAGTGTTCCTGAGCCCATGTGGTGATATCATTTAAAGATTGATGTCGTTTTTTTGATACGGTGCCGTCTGAGGGATCGAAGGTCAAGGTCATTCAAATGTTGATTTCCGGCCATGCCACCTACCTGGAGTGATTTCTACAGATTTTCTGAACCTTTTCAATCAATCAATCAATGTTTATTTATATAGCCCCAAATCACAAATGTCTCAAAGGACTGCACAAACCATTACGACTACAACATCCTCGGAAGAACCCACAAAAGGGCAAGGAAAACTCACACCCAGTGGGCAGGGAGAATTCACATCCAGTGGGACGCCAGTGACAATGCTGACTATGAGAAACCTTGGAGAGGACCTCAGATGTGGGCAACCCCCCCCCCCTCTAGGGGACCGAAAGCAATGGATGTCGAGCGGGTCTAACATGATACTGTGAAAGTTCAATCCATAGTGGCTCCAACACAGCCGCGAGAGTTCAGTTCAAGCGGATCCAAGACAGCAGCGAGAGTCCCGTCCAGACTTTTCATGACTGTATCCTTACACCACACTCAAATTTATAAGCGCAGGCCTAAATTTACCGCATGCCTTTGGTAAGTGCCGGAGTGAGAAGAGGTTTTTTAAAATAACTAGCACATGCTTGCCTTTACCACATGCCTTTGGTAAGTGCCGGAGTGAGAAGAGGTTTTAAATTGATCTTTTGATGATATTATGGACCGTATATGTTGAAATCCCTAATTTTTTTGCAATTGCTCTTTGAGAAACGTTGTTCATAAACTGTTTGACTATTTGCTCTCGCAGTTGTGGACAAGTTTGACTTGTGACATTAAAAACAGGGTTGACTTTAAAGTGATGGGGGAAGTTGAAGTCTGACCGCATTTGGGTTGATACCCCCCTCCACCACTAAAGGACAGGGGCGGAGCTAGAGGGGAGGCCGGGGTAGCACTGGACCCCCCTGAAATCTGATTGGACCCCCCCAGGTGCCACCCCAGATGATTGACATATCGCGGCACCGCACGTCTTGTCGGAAGGAGCCAGTTGCATTTTTAAATCAGTGAAGCCTATTGACTGCTAAGTCCCTCCTGTACAGTAACTGGCGCTATGCACCACAAAGCGTTGAGAGCCACGTTCATTAAGGGAGAAGAAGAAGAATCGCTACTGAAGAAGAGGAAGATTTGAACTGGAGTCGGTTATCGTTGCTGGAGACCGGAGAGCCGGAGATCAACAAAGTTACAAAAGAAAGAAGGATAACCTTCTCTTCGTAAAGTAAGTTTTACGGTGGTGTCCTAATGAGTCACTGTTTAAAATAACTTTTGTAGATAGAAGTTTTTTTTCTACAAGCAGAGAGCCACGACATCAAGCAAACGTTAACGACGTTGCATCTCATGGCGTCTTGCTTCCAACAGCCGCTAATGTCTCGTTTGATTCATTTGGTCGCTATTTATATTTACGTGTTTCTCCCAATAATTCTAGAGGAATGAACCTAGCGGAGAATCAGCCAGCCAGCTAGCTGTTTCATGCTCTGTTGTAACGTAACGTTCACAAAGTAGTTAGCCTGCTGCCAACTAACTGAAAAGTCTTAATATTAAACATAAGTCTACAGTGGTTTATTTGCCCTGACATGTTTTAGGCTTGAAGTGGAGATTTAATAACACTGTGTGATTGTAAGTGATGCCAGGAGTAACGTTAACAGGACTGGCTTATTTTTTCATTGGGTCAGTTGAGAATGAAAAGGCAGGGGGAGAAGATTTATGAACTATTCTAAAAAGAAGCAAGTCAGGGTCAGGAATAGATGAGGCAGACAGCCAGGATTCAGGTCTGCCAGCAGTCCTGGCAGCTGCCATCCTGGGACGAGTCAGGAGGAGAGAGAATGTGATGCACACAGCCCATCATCACCAGGTCAGAGCATAGAAGCAGTCACATGCTCACTTAAGTAATTTGAAGTTACAGGGTTCCTACGCTAGTATGGAAACTTTGGAATTTATACATTTCCAGGTCTGTAGTAACATGGAAGATGGAAACAATTGTATGAAAATATATTTATACTGATCTGAGTTATCTTAAGATTTGTGGGTTAATTATTTTGCATACACTACCTATCTACAATCTTCTGGAAATAATTTGGTGACTTAATGGCATACAAATTCAATAATGATAACAAATGATTTCCATGATGAATTGCATAATCTATTCACATGATATACTCATCTCAAATGTCACAAATTATTGGATTCTTTTTTAGATTATTTTTTTTACTGAGAAGTCTGGGAATTAGGGTCTGGACATTTCAAATGTGTAGGAACCCCTAAGTTTATTTTTAGATATTTTGAAGTGTTGGTTACTGATGTGTGTTGTTTTTTGATGGTGGTTGTATGTTAATTTTGCTTACACTAATATTTTAATTTTTATACAATGTAGTTCAATTAGACACAGAAGGAAAAGATGGCAGCTCCCTTCTTGGGACTAGTCGGGAGAGAGAACTGACAACACAGCACAGCCCATCTTCACCAGGTCAGAGCATAGACAGAAACAGTCACATGCTCAGTTCAGTAAGTTTAGTTTTAGATATATTGAAATGTTGGTTACTGACGAGTGTTGTTTTTTGCATTTTTATTTTAATTACACTATACAATGTAGTTCCATCGAATGAGGACACAGAGGCCACTGACTCTAATGAGGATGTCGATGAGCAACAAGAGACAGACCCAGAGCCAGCTGTCTCCAGCACTTTTGCTCATCCAAGAGGACCCAGTGGTAGGTCTACTTACCTGAAACTTGCTAGTGAGCTGCAGTTATTGTCTAATAATCTTCTGGATCCCTTAACTGTGTTTTCATGACTATTTGTTTTCCAGATATTTCCAGATGCAAAGAGGAGGGACCTGTTCAGCCTTGTCTGACACAATTGCTGTTGTTACTCCAGTCAGCACTGCTTCTTGTGAGAGAAACTTCTCTGCTTTAAAACTGATTAAAACTCATCTCAGAACAACAATGGCTGATGACAGTTTAAGTCACCTTGGAACTCTCAGTATTGAGTCAAGGAGGTCACGTGCCCTTAACATGGATGACTTTGTGAAACATTTTGCGGCTTCTCACCATAACCTAGTACCAACCTCGTCACGTCTGTTGTGTCCTGAGCAAGACACTTCACCCTTGCTCCTGATGGGTTCTGGTTGGCGCCTTGCATGGCAGCTCCCTCCATCAGTGTGTGAATGTGTGTGTGAATGGGTAAATGTGGAAGTAATGTCAAAGCGCTTTGAGTACCTTCAAGGTAGAAAAGCGCTATACAAGTACAACCCATTTATCATTTATTATTATGCTTTTCTAAACCTTTTCTGAGAGAGACAGACAGAGAGAACTATGAATGTGTTGGTGCATTTTCACCATCTTTGTAAAAAATAGTTATTATTAATTACTAGTTCTTGAAAAATTGTTGCCAAGTTGTGTTTTACATTTTCTGCATTGGTAATAAACTGCAAATTATATATACATAAATCTCATCTCCTGTGTGCTTAGTATGTACATTTCAACATTTGACACTCCGATTGCAATTGATAAGTCAAGAAAAAAATTCATTGTTATAGTCTGTGGACCCCTTGAAATAGCGTTGGCCACCCCCTGGCCACCCCAAGGATAAAAGTCTAGCTCCGCCACTGCTAAAGGACAAATGAACTTTGGGTCAAATTTCTTGGAATAACTTGTAATGGGGAAGTCCCGGGAGGACAGCTAAGCTCTCTGTCCCACTTGATAGTCCGGAGCCTGGGTGGGAGGATGGTTAGCAATCACTGATTACCCTGGGACATCAGAGGTAGTGCCCGGGTTTCGTACCAGATGCGGCGAGCCCGTCAAATATGGTATCTCAATGATGGCACGGTGATATCCTCTTCTCGGGAATGAAGGAGGGCGGCTGAAACTCATATTCTGCACAAAAGGATGAGGCCTGTGGCCGAGCTAATGAGTGAATTATGGGCCGGTGACAGGCACATCTTATGGGCGACTTTATGTCTTGTTTTTTTTTCCCATCCGGCTATTAGATTGGGAAATATAACATAAAGATACGTTTCTTGTGGCCTCCACTGCCTTGCAAAATGCTCGCCAAACAGCTGATGAAAACTGTGGCCCCCTGTCTGAAACAATGTCCAAAGTGGTTACCATGTAGACGTAGTACCTGGATTACCAGTGGTTGCGCTGTCTCCATGGCTGAGGGAAGCTTAGGGAGGGCAATGAAGTGGGCCATCATCTTGGAAAATGGGTCCACTATGGTGAGGATGACTGAGTTCCCTTTAGACAATAGAAATGCTGTCACAAAGTCCAGTGCAACACGAGACCAGGGTAGGTCAGGGATAGGAAGTGGGCGCATGATGCCAGATGGTGCTTGGTAGATAGCTTTATTTGATGCGCAGGGTTCCATGAACTCCTTTGTGTCAGTCCTGATGGAGGGCCACTAATAGCGTTGTTTGTTGAGGAATAGTGTGCGGTTGAGTCCTGGATGGCAGGCCACCTTGGAGTTGTGGCCCCAGCACAGCATCTCGGAGCAGAGTTCAGGGATAACTTAAAGGGCTGTCGGCTGGAGTGTTGAAATTTTTGAGTGTCTTGGTGGCCCACTCTTCCACTGGAGACCACTGACAATCTGACTTTGGAAAAATGGCTCCAGTCTTGGGGCCTTCAGATGGGCATAAATGAAGCCTGGATAAAACATCAAGTAAGTCTTTGTGGGAACCAATATATTACAAGAATAATGGTCATTATGCTTGTAAGGAATAATGACACTCGGGCCTGACAGGAATTAAGTCTCTTGGCTGTTCTGAGGTATGTAAGGGTCTTATGACCTGTGACAACAATGAACAGGTGGGTAAATCCTTCCAGCCAGTGTCTCCATTCTTGAATTGCTAAAACCAACGCCAGCAGTTCTCTGTTCCCAATGTCATGATTTCTCTGCACGGGGGCAAACTGGCGAGAAAAGAATGCACAGGGGCGCAGTTTTTGTTCAATTTTGGAGCGTTGCAAGAGTATGAACACCCTGCCCGAGTTGCAAGTGTCACCCTCGATGATAAACTGACGAGTAAGTTATGGGTGGGCTAGAACAGGAGAAGAAGAAACTATTTGAGTTTCCCAAACACCACCTCGGCCTTTGTATTCCACACGAATTGGACCTTCTTGGAGGTCAGCCTGGTAAGGGTCTCTGGGCTCTAGGAATTCGCAAAGCCCAGAAACCTCAGGAAAATTTTGCGGGACTCTGTGGTGGGCCAATCCACCACGGCCCGAATCTTGGCCAGGTCAGCTCTCACTTCTTCACCATTAATCCGAGAAAGGAAACCAAACGGGTGAGAAAAACGCACTTCTCGGCCTCGACAAAAAGGCTGTTTTCGAGTAGCCTTTGGAGTACAATTCGCAAGTACTGTTTATGGTCTGCTACTGATGATGAAAAAAATCCCAATATCGTCCAGTTAAGCGGAAAAAAAAACCCCCAACATGTCCCAAAGCGCATCATTACTGAGGTTCTGGAGCATTCGAATCAAGTGATAAGCCTTTCTGAGGTCTAGTTTGAAAACGATTGTGGAGGGGTGCAAAAACATAATCTATGAATTGGAGAGAATTATCATTTTTATTCCATGCAAAGTCAAAGTGATTTATCCTTCTTGTCAGCAAAAAAACCCTGCACCAAGGAGGGAAGAAGAAGGCCAAATGAGTCCTAAAGCCAGAGACTCCGAAATATAATCCTCGGGCGCTTTACGCTTACAACTTCCGCAAATCGTGATAATCAGGTGGAACGGCAGACGGATCAATATCTTCGAGGGAGAAAGGACCGGAGTATGTGTGTGTGTTAAGCAGCGTGTGAACAGTGTTTAAGAAGGAGCTTCAGTTACCGATCGCCGGTTTAGACCAATCAATATGGGGCAATGTCTCTTAAGCCAAGTAAGACCCAACACAAGGGGTAGAGCAAGAGGGAATGAAAAAAAAGTGAATAGTTTCCTCATAATTACCTGCTAAATGTAGTGTGACGTCAAGGGTTTGACAGGTAGCCATGTGACGCCCCTCCAGGGAAAGAATGTCTTTGGAACCATTAATGTTGAACACAGGTATGGATAATTGTTTGACCAGATTAACATCAATAAATAAATATTCTGCCCCAAGTCAATAAGTGTCCCAGTATGTAGTACCTTCCCAGCCCAGGCGAGAATACCTTTAACATCCATCAATCAATCAATGTTTATTTATACAGCCCGAAATAACGAGTGTCTCAAAGGTCTGCACAAGCCACAACCACATCTGCGGTTCAGCGCCCACACAAGGGCAAGGAAAAACTCACAACCCAGTGGGACGTCGATGAGAACGACTATGAGAAACCTTGGAGAGGACCGCAAATGTGGGTAATCCCCCCCTCTTGGGGGGACCAGAAGCAATGGACGTCAAGTGGGTATGACATAATATTGTGAAAGTCATGTCCATAGTTGCTCTAGCATAATAGTAAGAGTCCAGTCCATAGTGGCTCTAATTTAATAGTGAGAGTCCAGTCCATAGTGGATCTAACAAAATAGAGAGAGTCCAGTCCATAGGGGATCTAACAGAATAGTGAGAGTCCAGTCCATAGTGGATCGAGCATAATAGTGAAAGTCCAGTCCATAGTGGCTCTAACATAGTACTGAGAGTCCAGTCCATAGTGGATCTAACAAAACAGTGAGAGTCCAGTCCATAGTGGATCTAACAGAATAGTGAGAGACCAGTCCATAGTGGATCAAGCATAATAGTGAGAGTTCAGTCCATAGTGGCTCTAACATAGTAGTGAGAGTCCAGTCCACAGTGGATCTAACATAATAGTGAGAGTCCAGTCCATAGTGGATCTAACAGAATAGTGAGAGTCCAGTCCATAGCGGATCTCACATAACAGTGAGAGTCCAGTCCATAGTGGGGCCAGCAGGAGACCAACCCAAGTGGCGACGGGTCAGCAGTGCAGAGATGTCCCCAATTTGTAGTCCGACACCTGGTGACTCAAATGAGGAAAGACTGCAAATAAATAACTTGTGGTCTCCTGGCCTGACAGGTCATTGTCCGCCCCTCCGCATTAGAGGCAGAGTTGAAGACAAGCCCAGCGTGCTCTCTCTGCTGATATCAGACGGCTTCCTACCAGCTGCATAGCCTTTTCTTCCCTGGTAGGGTCTAGCGCTGTTGTCATAGCAACGTCTGTGCGGAGGACGTGACACGGCTTGCCTCAAACATGGGTAGCGCTGTGTGTTGCTGTCCTCAACGCGGCGTTCCATCGTCCGTTCCTGAATTCCACCATCCAGCCGGATGGCCAAAGTGATCAGCTCTTCCAAGGATCGCGTGTTATAGTTGGCTGGAAATTCTCCTTCATGGGAATGAGGCTAGCACAAAAATCGCTGCTGAGCGCCACTTTGCCCCAGCCACTCTCAATGGTGAGTATTCTTAACGTCACAGAGTGATCTTCTCCGGAAGGAGCTCCTTGACGGAGAGACATCAGGCGACTTTGTGCTTTCCGGCTTCTAAAATCCATGTCTGAACCTCGTAAGGCTGGCTGGCTGACTATCAAAAGTAGCCATCGTCCGTGTTGCAGCCCTACCTGACATCAAACGCTACTTTAGCGCCCTCTGTCAAGTAGGTCAAAATCTGCTGGCTGAACGCCAGATGATAGTGGTGTACAAACTGATTGCACAATCCAAACTCGAGGAGGAATGTTGGGTTCCCTAATCCAACCAGGGCAAAGCCGGAGCCTCCAGATAAGTAAGATTGGATTCGAACTCGCCCGCCATGGTGTTGGTGAAGCCCAGCCTTGAGAACTCGTAACTCATGTGACTTCACTGCTCCTGTGAGGTTTCTAATGGTCTGCTCGTGTTCGGTGAGCACCTAGCCATGAGCAGGGATTAACCACTGGATCGTCTTCTGTGGAACCCATGTCAAAGGCAGGTGTGTTCTGTTGGGTGTTTTCTTACTCTTTTCAAAAAGTTCCAGTATGCAAAAAGGGAGATCAAGGCATAAGGCTTTTTGGAGTCTTTCATTGCTCATAAGGGAACACGCAGCCAGGGAGAAAAAGGGAAAGAGGGTCGGCTTCAGCATCCAGGCAGAACCGCAAAATTAGTATTAGCATTAGCGAGTAGAGAACACGAAAAAATACCTGGAAACCGCAAACGTGAAGGATATCAAACTGGGAGTGATGGGTGTGTGTATACTGTAGTCAATGGGTGCGTGTTTTGTCTATGAGCCTGGAGGAACAGAGTCAACACCTCTGGTGTCTTTGAAGAAGGGGGAAGAGTTTTTTTCAAAGAGTCTTCTGCCGCATTGGTCTCGCTGCAGAGTTTACAGCATCACCCTGCCAAGGCCATCGCAGAGGGAGCCAAATTGTAGATAAGGATTGTTTTGATAGGGTGATCAAATACATTCCAATAGTTTGTCTGCTCTAATTGTCCAGTCGGGCTTTAAAATTGATCATGATCCCGCCTTGCAGAGTGGAACACTTCCCGGGGATGTTTTCCAATTTGCGATTAAAATCCGAGATGCCAAATTGAGTGTTCAAAGATCTTCCCAACCCATACATCCCAGCGGCCTTGAACAACTTCCATCGTCTTTCGAATTTGTCGCTAGACCAGAGTAACGCTCGATCCAATCAGCAGATGACCTGTTATCACAGTTGAAAATATAGACTAACATCTTTAATGTCTTTGACGGAAAGAACCACCAGGCACACGACTCGTCACTTCTCCAAAGTGTTCCTCATGTATCCAGCAGCAAACACCCCGGCATGACAGGCAGGTTCCCCCAAATGTAAACGATAATGTCACTTGAGTTGGGAGACCAGTTCCAATTCCATGTATTCAATTTTGCAGAAAAATGCAAAAGAGAGGCTCTTAGAAAATGACAAGATAAGGACAAAGAAGCAAAGGAAGGAGGGAGGAGAACCAAGCAAAAAAAAAAAAAGACTTAATTGTGACTATTAGTCATATTGATAGAAACAGCACAGTGATTTGACAATTTGCTCCGAGTATATACTTTGAAGTCTGTCCAGTATATAATCGAGTAAGTCATCATACATTATCTGTTTTCCAATTTTTTTTTTTTTGTTGCTGTGCTTTTTGAGATCACAAGGAACGCTTAAATAATACTAATTCATCAAATCACAGCAATTCAATGTTATTGAAAACAAAACAAAAAAACATTGCAACTTTGCCATACCAGTCATGAACCTCCCAGCCGGGAGGTTGTTGGGACTTTGCATCTACTCAGTGGCCTAGTGGTTAGAGTGTCCGCCCTGAGATCGGTAGGTTGGGAGTTCAAACCCCGGCCGAGTCATACCAAAGACTATAAAAAAAATGGGACCTATTACCTCCCTGCTTGGCACTCAGCATTAAGGGTTGGAATTGGGGGTTAAATCACCATAAATAATTCCTGGGTGCAGCGCCCACTGCTCCCCTCCCTTCCCAGGGGGAGGTCAAGGGGATTGGTCAAATGCAGAGGACAAATTTCACCACACCTAGTGTGTGTGTGACAATCATTGGTACTTTAACTTTAACTTTAACATAGAGTACATCTGTTTTCACTTGCTCTCACATTTACGACTTACTACACCACTAATGTAGTATTTCCGAGTTTAAACAGCATCATATTGCTGTGAATCATTTAATTAAGGCTCATTTTGGTATAATTATGCTGTAAAAATGTGGCCAAAAAAGTAAGTATGTATTTGTTCAAAAGACTTCATATATTTGTGTAGTCCTATGCTGGCTAAACATGTATAAAATATTACATAGAAGTGTACAAATAAGCCAATCCTTGAGTACTATCTTTGCGTGTAAGCATCATAGATGTTCTCAGTAAAAAAAAAAAAAAATCTTATTTATAGCACAAAAACAAGAAGTAATGCTTCGATTGATGTATTTTTACTGTAACTGAAACCACTTTATGCTTCTTCTTCTTCTTTGCACACTTATTTTTACAGGAGCAAATCACCTACAACGTAAGTATGCAATTGTGTTTTTATTGTTTAGTCAAGAGAAAAAAAGCAAGATTTGTGTTAGTATTTGTGTAAGTAAAGTAGTACTTAATGACAAAATGTGTCTTTTACTTATTTACTTTTTTACATACTTACTATTCTAGTACCTTACTAATTTGTTGCTACTTACTCACAATTTACATGCTGACATATTTATGTAGAGTACTTACAAACTAGTAGAAACGACTTGTTTTTTTTTTACACATACTTATACTGCACTTATATCAAAGTACAAGTAATTACACTGACAGTAGTTGTTATATCTACTTAGTTTTTAAAATTTAAAAAGATGTTATTAGTCCAAGATTGTTTCTTAATGCTAACTCATGACATCATGTTTATTTACATAATTGCATACTTACGACTATTGTAGTACTTTACTAATTTGCTTCTTATAATTTTAATGCTGACTTATGTATGTGCAGTACTTGCAAACTAGTAAACAAAATGTGTTTTCCTACACATATTTACGTGTATACTTACAAGTGTGCTTTGCTAGTTAAATTATTTTTAAGTGCAAATAATTTACTCACATTAACATATATTTACTTACATTTTATAAATATTACCTAGTTATTAGCCACATATTGTTTCTTAATGCTGACTAATAATAACATTCATATTTATTTACTTACACTTACACAGATGATTTCTTTAGGCCAATTAATAATCACATTTACTTGTATTTACTTACAGTGCATCCAGAAATACTTTCTGGATATTTTCTTAGTTTTGAATTTTTAACAAGTTTGCAAAAAACAATATTTTCTCACATGGTCATTATGGGGTAATTGTTTTGAGAATTTTGAGGACAAAAAAGAAATTATTCCATCCATACATCCATTTTCTACCGCTTATCCCTTTCGGGGTCGCGGGACGGGCTGGAGCCGTTCTCAACTGCAATAGGGGAATTTATTCCATTTTGGAAAATGGATGTAAAATAATATAATGTCCGAGAAGTGAAGCACTGTGGATATTTTCCGGTTGCACAGTATACTGACACAGATGCTATCTCATAAAATTCACATTTAGTTACTTATACTTACACAGATAATTTCTTAATGCTGTCCAGTAATTCCATTCATATTCATTCACTTATACATACACAGATGTTAACTCTTCATAACATACATTAATTTATTTACTTACATAAATATTATTCACTAAGAGTGACTACTAAGTTCTTTGTGAATTACTTCCAGGCTTACTTATTTACGTGGTGCTTTCACACATCATTTACTCTACGTATTTACATATATGTTTTCTTGTTTACTTTCATTTCCTCTCTTACTAATTGCAGTAGTGCCCCAGTTTTGTGCAAATCTGCACGTTCCTATTATTCATTCTTATATACAGTATGGATACAATCTTACTTGGAGGGGAGGAAACAGGTGGTAGAGGTGAACGGCACCGTGTGCACACCCCCTCTCTCAGTCAGCTGTGGAATCCCCCAAGGCAGTATACCAGGGCCTTTACTGTAGTGTTCCTAATATACGTAAATGACATGCCATCAGCATGCGACTGTGAATTGTTCCTGTTTGCCAATGACTCGGCCATGCTGGTATTCGGCGAGGACAAGTCACTGGTGGAAAAAATCCTCAATGCCGAACTGTGTAGAATTTGGACCCGGCTCGCTGACAAAAAGCTATCCATACACTTAGTAGGTAAAACGGAATCCATCCTATTTAGGTCCCAAATCAACCTTAAGAAAGTCAGTGACTTCCCTATTAAAGTGGGTAACATTGTTAGGAAATATGAAGTCACCAACCGAGGTTCCATTCTAGAGGCTAATCTTTCCTGTGATAAAATGGCAACCAAGGTAATCAAAAAGAGCAACCAACGAACAAGATTTCTCTACAGAATCTCCTCTCTGGTCAACAAAAGCACCATGAAGATTCTAGCGGGAACTCTTATTCAACTATTTTTCGACTACGCTTGCACCTCCTGGTAACCCAGCACCTCCAAAACCCTCAAATCTAGACTTCAAACATCCCAGTACAAGCTAGTCAGGTTACTTCTAGTCCTCCACCCCAGATCACACCTCAAGTGGGCTGGCTCAGGGTGGAGGACGGAGTAAAACAACTTGCACTGAGCCTAGTCTATAAAATTTGCTACACCTCCCTGATACCGAAGTACATGTCAAACTACTTCCATAACGTAAATGACCGCCATAACCACAACACCACGGGGAGCTCCACAAACCACGTTAAACCCAGATTCCGATCCAACAAAGGTCTTAACTCATTCTCTTTCTATGCCACATCAATGTGGAATGCACTCCCAACAGGTGTAAAAGAAAGTGCATGTCCTCCTTCAAAACCGCACTAGAAGAACACCTCCAGGCAATTACAACCCTAGACCAACAGCTTCTCCCCACCATATCCCACCTCCCCGGGTTGTAAATAACCAAATGTAAATAATCAAATGTATATACTTGTTCTTATGCTTTCTGAACTCACGATGTTCTCTGCTCGCTGTACATATCCTACAAAGTCAGACATAAACTGTTTCAATGTCCATTTCTCAGATGATGCAATTGTTGATGATTGAAGTGCTGATATCAACCAAACCTAACGCCCCACCCCAACCCCTTTCCACATCTACCCACCGGATTGTAAATATTGTCCATCCATCCATTTTCTACCGCTTATTTCCTTTCGGAGTCGTGGGGGGCGCTGGCGCCTATCTCAGCTACAATCGGGCGGAAATATTGTAAATAATTCAATGTATATACTATGATGATTAACTTGTGTGATGACTGTATTTTGCTGATAGTCTATATTTATACCATGAATTGATTAACGTGGACCCCGACTTAAACAAGTTGAAAAACTTATTCGGGTGTTACCATTGAGTGGTCAATTGAACAGAATATGTACTGTACTGTGCAATCTACTAATAAAAGTTTCAATCAATCAATCAATCAATAAGAAGGGGATTCATATGGCCCCATTTGTTGCTGTTTACCTGACACTTCAAACGTGACGAATTGGGGGTTGGGGGTGCACTATCCACTTTAGTTGTCAGAGGGCAGTAAAGTGTTGAATTAACATTCCATGTACGTTACATAATTTTGAGTAGAAAATGCAAAATTATTATCCCACCACCCCAATTTTCGCTTACATACTGTTCATGCTTAGTGACGTGTCCCATATTGTATTATTTGTTTTTTTACGAGCACACTTTTACCACACTTGAAAATATTTACTGACTACTTATTTACTTGGCGTATTGTCTGCTCATGTGTTGACCTACTTAGCTAAGTACTCCCTTGTTCTTTTCATCAGCTTCCTTAGCAACCATGAAGACCCCCGCCATCCTCCCCCTGGTCTTCAGTGTCATGATACTGAGAGCCTTGTTGAGTGAAGCTCAAAACAACTCCTCCACTTTTCCGGCCTTGTCTTCCTTGACACCGAGAGAAACTCCATCGACCAGCACTTTTTCTCCAGACCCAACATCTCCCACCTCTCACCTCAACTCCAAGTTGAAGCTCAGGATGACCCCTGTGTCGTCACGATCACCTGACCTGACATCAGGCGGCCCCAGCGTCGACACACCCGTGGCCATGTTTGACAGGAAGGAGTGTTTCCCTGTCTTGATGCTAACCACCGGCCTGTTCCTCCTGTCTGCCGTTCTGCTGCTGTCCACTTTAACGCTGGCCTTCAAAGTGTGCCAGATGAGCAGGCGCATCAAAATGCTGGGCAGCAAGTCGGAACACTGGATGGAATCGGCCGGCCGGGACAAAAGTAACTCGGAGACGGACCGCAAAGAGACCAGCATGTTGTTGGCCGACATGAGCAGACCACAGGAGGAAGTGGACGACCATAGCCCCAAAGAGGAGAAGGGAGAAGAGGAACAGAAGGATGCAGAAGAGACTGAAGAAACAGCTGATGTCACCCAAGTTGATGGGTCAGCATTTCCAAAGCAGCAAATAGAGGACGCCGCCTCTTCTGAGGAACCAAAAGATGCACTTTAAACATTTTTTCTTTTAATTTAAGGCGGATTTGGCTTTATAGTAAAAGTACGTACAGCAACGTTGCACATCTGGTGTAGCAACCACTCGTTAGTGACGGCACAGCTAATAAAGATAAGTTACGACAGCTTGCTGAAAGAGTGTGCTTTTTTTTTATTTGAATGCAACGAGCCATCTAATATTTCTACTTTACACTGACGATCACGAAACAGAACAGTACGAACCAAAAAAAACCACATAACAGAGTAGGGAAGGGACGTGGCCTGCGGTTCGAAGACAGCGACAGGTACGTGGATGGCCCAGGTGGGCCTTGTTATCTAATCACCTGTCGCCTTTTTCTAGCAGCAGCCGTGATGAGACGAGTAGTTAGAGTTGGAGTTGCTGCTGAGAGACGCACACGCAGAAAAGACACCTTGCTGAAAAGCAAAAGACTTTGTACGATCTGGGGAAAATAAAACAGTCTTATACCCAGAATTCCGGGCTGTCCTGGCAGTGTGTGGTGGTCTGAAGAACTCACTAGAGGGCAACCTGTACACAGAGTAAATTAAGATACTAGCAAACGACTATGTGCCAACAAACACGACAACTTTACTGTGCCTACGAAGCACCTAAAAGGCCTGCTGGGTAATCCAGCGGCAACTCGACAAAATTATATGAAATTTGCATGGGCAGCAATGTCCTAACTCAGAATTGACAAAAAAAAAACCACCACAAAACAAATGCTGCAATCACATGATAAAAAACAAATGCAATATAAAAATGCTGCAAAGGCCAAAAAAAAAAAATGTTGCAAGTTCACAGAACGTGAGAGATGTTTGTCTTCAAAGACATGATTGGAATTGCAAGAGGAAAGTTGGCAGAATGAAAAAGTACTTTTTGTTTATCGTTAACCCCTGACTGTAAAAAAAATCCGCTGCTCTATAATATTGTAAAGTGTTTGATTATTGTCATCTCAGGACATTCACTCGATCGCAACTGGACTGCTTGGTTTGTTTTAGATGACGTTTCGCCGCTCATCCGAGTAGGCTTCATCAGTTCGTGCTCATAGAGTAGATTGGTCAGTTCTAGTCCAGCGACTAGTGCCAAAACCCTAAATATTTATAGTCCAAAAATCAGGAGGGTGTGCCTGAGCAAGGATGGTTTCGCCCTATCTTAGTGACAAAAACAACTGTTTTAATGCAAATGAGCAATCCTAAATATCAAAGCCAACGACAGTTGTTCAAGTGTAATTTTCCCTCGTTAGCATTGAAGTATTGTTTGGCAGAACGATCACTGTGGATCGACTACTACCAGTCCAAATAGTCGGAATCCCCCACGTAATATTCCACTCATTTGTAAACCAATGGCACAAATGGCATTCTGGACAGCTTCAGTTTGTAACTCCTGTTATTTATTGAAGTCTAAATTGCAGAGTCGTTTAGGAATAATTGAAAGGACAGTGTTGTATATGGGAGACAAGTGGTGTCGCAGACCACCTCCTTTTTCAGGGATGGTTTTTCATCCTTGACGTAGATGGCTGCTCTCACTCCTCCTTAGTACCATCCGTCATCCGTGTACAGAATCCGTACATTTTTGTTTTCAAAGGAGTGCCTTTTCTCCCTGAGGTGCAGGTAGACAGCTGGGTCTTGGCCTGAAGAGTTTGCCCGTCTATGCTGTGCCATGCGTCAGCTTAGTGGTTGTTTTGTAGCTGAGATAGGCACCAGCGCCCCCCGCGACCCCAAAGGGAATAAGCCGTATAAAATGGATGGATGGATAGCTGTAAATATACTCCTCCCTTCTTCACCACGCCCCAAACAACGCCCCGGCCCCAACCACGCCCTTCGCCCAACCACCAACCACGCCCTCCACCCCCCAACCTCCCGAAATCGGAGGTCTCAAGGTTGGCAAGTATGGGAGTTAGAGAAGATGCGGGCATCATGTACGCTGTCTGGCCATTTCACAGACACATCCATAAAGCAATATTTGTAGTCACACACTGGCTGTATCACATCCACGGGAGGAAGGGACAAAGTTTTTTGGTAAAGAGACTCACAGGCCATTGCCTTCTCCTAAGATATTGATTTGTGATTTCCAAAAGTGTCTTTACATGTAGAACAGTGGTTCTTAACCTTGTTGGAGCTACCGAACCCCAGCAGTTTCATGTGCGCACTCACCGATCCCTTCTTTAGTGAAGAATATGTTTTGTTTTTTTTCAAATTCAAGACAAAGTTATATGTATTTTTTTACTGGTGCACAAAATGAACCACAATAAATTACACACCTGCAAATCAGATGGAAAATTAGAGGGAACATTGTTTAGGGCACGGGTGTCCAAACATTTTGACTTCTGGGCCGCATTGGTCTAAAAAAATGTCGTTGAGGGCCGAAAGTCGACTGCATGTAGAGTAACTATATACATTATTTATATATATATATATATATATATATATATATATATATATATATATATACATATATGTTTCTATATATATATATTAGGGTTTTACGGTATACCGGTATTAGTATAGTACCGCGATACTAATGAATCATATTCGGTACTATACCGCCTCTGAAAAGTACTGGTCATTTTCTCATCACGCTTTGTAATGGATGGGTGTAATCTATTTATTCTTTTATGGAGATTGGACTTTTTTTTATAATATCCACAAAGTTCAGTGACCTTGTCTGTTTAAATTTTGTATTGGGTGATTTTTTTTTTTTTTGCACCATGACTAGGCAAGGTTATTTGCATAAATAGATGCTGCACATTCCAAACATAAAAAGTAATTGACCAGGAAAAACTAATGTTGTCCATGAGTTTGAGTCAGAATCTCAGCATTTAAAACGTTATACATTTTAAATCAATGCAATCTCCCTGCGGGCAAGATTTCTTATTAAACTCATGACGTCTCGCGGGCCGATTCAAAGATGTCGGCGGGCCGCATTTGGACCGCGGGCCGCACTTCGGACACCCCTGGTTTAGGGGTATCCATATTACGACGATAGTGAGAAGTTTTTATGTACGCGATGAGTCGGGTGTGTCTTGACCTCCGCCGAACCTCTAAGGCCGACTCACTGAACCCCCAGGGTTCGATCGAACCCAGGTTAAGAACCGCTGATGTAGAAGAAGGAGAAACACGGGCATGTCTGGATGATCCGCCTCCATCTTTGTTATGAAGCTGACTACGGCGCGTTCTTTCTGATGTCTCTTCCTGTGTGGCCGTGGTCTTTCTGGCGTCAGTTCCTCCCCGAACTCACTTTGTAAACGATCAATGAGTCCGTACAAAACTAAGAGCCGGAATTACAAGGCTGATTTACTCGTGTAAAAATTTGTCCGAGGATGGGGACCTTAAACGCTGGTTTAGTGTGGCTGAAACGGGGCTTAGGCTAAATAATTATTTGTTTAAGGAGTTAAAAGACTTAGTTTAGACATGGCGTAAGATAGAGCGAAACCATCTTTGCCGAGGCACACCCTCCTGGTTCTTAGATTATAAATATTTGGGGTTTTGGCACTAGTCGCTAGACTAGATCTGACCAATCTAAGTCAATGAGCACAAACTCATAAAGCCTACTCGGATCAGCGGCGAAACGTCTTCTAAAACAAACCAAGCAGTCCAGTTGCGATTGATTTAATACCCTGAGATTGTAAAATGTTGTACTGTATCTCAAGTCTTTAAAGACAGATATCGCTCAGTTTCTATGAACTTGCAGCACTTTTGTCATGCTGTTTTGTCATTTGATATAAGTACATGTTTTTTGTGGGAATTTAAATGTATAAAATGAGGGAAATAACATAATGATGTATGTTCAAACCAAATAGAGATACATGTGTTGTTGTGGCAGAATGTAGCATTTTCAGTATTTGACTGCCATGTTTGTGGAGTGCTGCATCATTTTGTCTTTTCTCTTCATTTCGACTGCATGTGCACCTTTGCGAAGTGAAAAAAAATCCATCCATCCATCCATCCATCCATCTATTTTCTATCGCTTGTGCCTTTTGGGTTTGTGAGGGGGGCTATACCAGCAATCAGGCTAGTTGTTTCAGGATTACAAATATGTATTTTATTCATATTTTCAATTAAAAAACTGAGGAACCCTATTAAGGACGACCAATAAAAAATATAAATAAATAAATTGGCTAAAATAGCCGCAATAAATATATTCCATTCGTATTTTATATTAAACCAGCAATAATTTAAAATGCTTCAAAATAATTTTAATCCTGTGTGCATTAATGTGTATAAGGGCCATTATATGAAAAAAAAAAAATACAACAATATTACAAGGAAAAAAAACAACCTTTTATTGTAATGCAAATGCCTCAATCTTATTATCCATCCATCCATTTTCTACCGCTTGTCCAGTTCGGGGTCATGGGGGTTGCTGGAGCCTCTCAGCTGCACATGGGCGGAAGGCGGGGTACACCCTGGACAAGTCGCCACCTCATCACAGGGACAGCACAGATAGACAGACAATATTCACACTCACATTCCTTAATCTTACCAAAAACATAATTTTAACAATGTAATACAAATGTTTAGTTTTTTTCTCCAAATAATTATATTTTTTTCCTTCATCGTTAGATTTGTTCAGTCTTTTTCTATGACCTTATTCACATTTGTTTTCTTGTCAGTATTGGCCTATAACAGTGGTTCTCAAATGGGGGTACTTGAAGGTATGCCAAGGGGAACATGAGATTTTTTTTAAATATTCTAAAAATAGCAACAATTTAAAAAAATCCCTTATTAATATATTTGTTGAATAATACTTCAACAAAATATGAATGTAAGTTTATAAACTGTGAAAAGAAATGCAATATTCAGTGTTGACAACTAGATTTTTTTGGACATGTTCCAAATATATTGATGTTAAAGATTTCTTTTTTTGTGAGGAAATGTTTGGAATCAACTTCAAAAATCCAGATGGATCTTAATTACAATCCCCAAAGGGGGCACTTTGAGTTGATGATTACTTCTATGTGTAGAAATTGTTATTTATAATTGAATCACTTGTTTATTTTTCAACAAGTTTTTAGTTATTTTTATTTTTTTTTCCAAATACTTTAAGAAAGAATACTACAAATGAGTAATATTTTTGCACTGTTATACAATTTAATAAATCAGAAACTGATGATATAGTGCTGTATTTTACTTCTTTATCTATTTTTTTCAACCAAAAATGCTTTGCTCTGATTAGGGGGTACTTGAAGTAAAAAAAAATGTTCACAGGGGGTACATCAATCAATCAATCAATGTTTACTTATATAGCCCTAAATCACTAGTGTCTCAAAGGGCTGCACAGACCACCACGACATCCTCGGTAGGCCCACATAAGGGCAAGGAAAACTCACACCCAGTGGGACATCGGTGACAATAATGACCCAGTGGGACGTCAGTGACAATGATGACTATGAGAACCTTAGAGAGGAGGAAAGCAATGGATGTCGAGCGGGTCTAACATGATACTGTGAAAGTTCAATCCACAATGGATCCAACACAGTCGCGAGAGTCCAGTCCAAAGCGGATCCAACACAGCAGCGAGAGTCCCGTTCACAGCGAGCCAGCAGGAAACCATCCCAAGCGGAGGCGGACAAGCAGCGCAGAGATGTCCCCAGCCGATACACAGGCGAGCAGTACATGGCCACCGGATCGGACCGGACCCCCTCCACAAGGGAGAGTGGGACATAGAAGAAAAAGAAAAGAAACGGCAGATCAACTGGTCTAAAAAGGGAGTCTATTTAAAGGCTAGAGTATACAAATGAGTTTTAAGGTGAGACTTAAATGCTTCTACTGAGGTGGCATCTCGAACTGTTACCGGGAGGGTATTCCAGAGTACTGGAGCCCGAACGGAAAACGCTCTATAGCCCGCAGACTTTTTTTGGGCTTTGGGAATCACTAATAAGCCGGAGTCCTTTGAACGCAGATTTCTTGCCGGGACATATGGTACAATACAATCGGCAAGATAGGATGGAGCTAGACCGTGTAGTATTTTATACGTAAGTAGTAAAACCTTAAAGTCACATCTTAAGTGCACAGGAAGCCAGTGCAGGTGAGCCAGTACAGGCGTAATGTGATCAAACTTTCTTGTTCTTGTCAAAAGTCTAGCAGCCGCATTTTGTACCAACTGTAATCTTTTAATGCTAGACATGGGGAGACCCGAAAATAATACGTTACAGTAGTCGAGGCGAGACGTAACAAACGCATGGATAATGATCTCAGCGTCTTTAGTGGACAGAATGGAGCGAATTTTAGCGATGTTACGGAGATGAAAGAAGGCCGTTTTAGTAACGCTTTTAATGTGTGCCTCAAAGGAGAGAGTTGGGTCGAAGATAATACCCAGATTCTTTACCGTGTCGCCTTGTATAATTGTTTGGTTGTCAAATGTTAGAGTTGTATTATTAAATAGAGTTCGGTGTCTAGCAGGACCGATAATCAGCATTTCCGTTTTTTTGGCGTTGAGTTGCAAAAAGTTAGCGGACATCCATTGTTTAATTTCATTAAGACACGCCTCCAGCTGACTACAATCCGGCGTGTTGGTCAGCTTTAGGGGCATGTAGAGTTGGGTGTCATCAGCATAACAGTGAAAGCTAATACCGTATTTGCGTATGATGTCACCTAGCGGCAGCATGTAGATGCTGAAGAGTGCAGGGCCAAGGACCGAACCCTGGGGAACTCCACACGTTACCTTAACGTAGTCCGAGGTCACATTGTTATGGGAGACACACTGCATCCTATCAGTAAGATAAGAGTTAAACCAAGACAGGGCTAAGTCTGACATACCAATTCGTGTTTTGATACGTTCTAATAAAATATTATGATCGACGGTATCGAAAGCAGCGCTAAGATCGAGGAGCAGCAACATAGATGACGCATCAGAATCCATCGTTAGCAATAGATCATTAGTCATTTTTGCGAGGGCTGTCTCCGTGGAGTGATTTGCCCTGAAACCGGATTGAAAGGTTTCACATAGATTGTTAGACGCTAAGTGTTCATTTAACTGCTCCGCAACAATTTTTTCAAGGATTTTTGAAATAAAGGGAAGGTGAGACACCGGTCGGTAATTTACCATGAGGTCAGGATCGAGGTTAGGTCTTTTAAGAAGAGGATGAATAACCGCTTTTTTGAATGCTAGGGGAACAGTGCCCGAGGAAAGTGATAAGTTTATAATATTTAGCACTGATGGACCTAATAATACAAAGAGCTCCTTGATCAGTTTCCCAGGAAGAGGGTCAAGTAAACATGTTGTCTGTTTTATTCCATTTACACGTTGTAATAATTCCTCTAATGTTATTTCCTCAAAACGAGAGAAACTATTTTGGAGGGCAGTATCCGCCGTATATACCATCGTATCAGTGTTAATAGAACCCCGTTGTAGCTGGGACGCATTGTCTTTAATCTCCTTTCTAATGACTTAAATTTTCTTACTAAAGAATTGCATAAAGTCATCAGCTGAGTGGGTGGAGCTACTGGAAGGGGTCCCTTGTTGGGTTAGCGATGCTACCGTACTAAACAAAAATTTAGGATCGTTTTTATTACGGTGGATGAGATTTGAGTAATATTTAGCTTTAGCTAAGGTAAGCATGCGTTTATAAGTTATTAAACCATCACTCCATGCTTGATGGTGCACCTCAAGTTTAGTCGTGCGCCATTTACGTTCCAGCTTTCTACATAATAATTTCTGAGCTCTAGTTTCTTCTGTAAACCACGGTGTGCGCTTTTTTGGAGCCTTTTTTAACTTTAGCGGTGCTATGTTATCAATGGTTTCGCGCAGGGCGTCGTTAAAGTTGTTAGTGAGGTTATCAATAGAGCCCACATACTTTGGGAATGGTGCCATTACCGAGGGCAGTAGGTCAGCAAGAGTTGTCGTTGTTGCTGTATTGATGTTGCGGCTGCTATAGCAGTTATTATTATTATTAGTTTGACGAACATGCGTCTGAACCTCGAATTTTATAAGGTAATGATCGGACAATACTTTAGTATACGGGAGTATCGTAACTTTGGAAACGGTGATGCCCCTGACAAGCACTAGGTCTATCGTATTACCGTTGCGATGCGTGGGTTCATTTATTATTTGTGTGAGACCACAGCTATCATTTACAGTCTGGAGCGCTACGCACGGTGGGTCCGATGGGGTATTCATATGGATATTAAAGTCCCCCATTATGATTATATTATCGGCGTGTGTCACTAGATCAGCAACGAACTCTGAGAATTCATTGATAAAGTCCGAATAGGGCCCTGGGGGTCGGTAGATAACAGCCAGGTGAAGAGGCAGTGGTGTGACAGACCTCATAGTAAGCACCTCAAACGATTTATATTTATTATTTATGTTAGGACTAAGGTTGAAGTTTTCGTTGTATATTAGTGCGACCCCCCCACCCCTTTTAAGCGGACGGGCAATATGCGCATGTGTAAAGTTAGGAGGACATGCCTCATTTAGCGCAAAAAAGTCGTTTGGTTTAAGCCAGGTTTCGCTGAGACCGATGACGTTAAGATTGTTGTCTCTGATAATATCATTAACTAACAACGTTTTAGGAGACAATGATCTTATGTTTAAAAAACCTATATTATAGGTAGTGGGCTGTTTTAGGGAGTTTTTGATCAAATTATCCGTAGTAGCAATATTAATAATGTTGTGTTTATTATGCCCAGTGCATTTAGTATAGTTACGACCATATCTAGGAATTGATACGACAGGAATTTTCCGATTGTTTGTTTGTTGCTTTGATAAACTGCACGCATCATGGTTAGCCACCTCAGTAACGGGGATTTTCCGATTGTTTGATTGTTGCTTTGATAAACTGCACGCATCATGGTTAGCCACCTCAGTAAAACATATGTCCAACTCTGAAACACTCAAAGCAGAAAAAACTTGTTCTAATTTAACTGACTCCTTACCCAGACCAGTAGTATCGCATTTTCCATCTAAATCCGTCTTCAGGATGGAGGGAAGTGGTGTTCTGTGGGGATTAGCCTTCTGCTTTGTTTTTAGCCCCGCTCGGCATCCGCGTTTCCGATCACACCGCTGCCGTCTGCTCCGTAGACGGCCCCCGCTGCTACTAGACTCCCCTGCTTCACAAGCCGCTGGATGTAGCCGCCGACGTATTCCCATGCTAGTTAGCAGGTTTAGCACGCACGCGTCTGTCAGTCCAAAACGGCCCGATATGTCCACATCCAGAAGTGTCTGGCGGTCGTACGTGATCACGGAGTGACCACGATGTGAGCCAGCCATAAAGTTTGTGGAATTGTCCGGTATTTCTGCCAAATGTTCCATCTTTAGCAAGAGCCCCTCGAGAGCGCAGCCCGTCCGGGCGCCGCCATCTTGGGACCATCACTGATAAGCCAGTGGATGAAAACCACTGGCCTACTGTATAACATGTACGTACTGCTTTTGAACTTTAGCAGTGTGACTGAATTAAAACACAAATCAGCAGATTGAGAATTGCGCTTTAAAAAAATAAATGAAAAATAACTGTTAAAGCATGTAATGCAAATAAAAAAGTAGAAGTTGCGGAAAAATATAAATAACAGTAAACATTGCCAAACAAATAAAATAAAACATGTATAATAAAAAGGATTGCTCCAGACCAATAGAAAGATGCAATGAATGTGATTCATCTCATCATTCACACTTGAAGCATAACAGCAAATGATTGCTCAATATTCCCTGTTAAAGAAAGACCTGATAATGATTTGATACATGGCAGCACTTCATTTTGAACACAGCTATAAGACACAATGCAATCAAATAATGGAACAACTACAGCATTAGTTGTCAAATGCAAGACTATAGTGCCAGACTTTACAAAGAATGATGGGAAGTTTCACTTCATTCTGACCCCCCCCCCAAAGCCGCCTGCTCTGAAAACACCCTCCCCACTAAACTAACACCAGAGAGGAACTCAAAGGAGCACACAGCTTGATCGCAGACACCCAAAGGATCCATACCCAGAAAGAGGCACCATCAATTTGAGGACACATTTAGTGTGCAAGAGTCAACTTCTTTCAGTGGCAGCTGCTCCGAGACTTGAGTGTCTGCAGCAACAGGAATTTTAAAATGAGGAGGTGAGTAGTTTTCTTCTGTATTTAAAGCCAGCTGAACCATTCTGTGTCTGCTTATTCTTTAAAAATGTTCAAATGTTGAAGATGTCTGTTGGATTATCTGAAAGAAATAGTCACCGTGTTTATTAGATAACTGGTTATGTTGGCAAAGTGGAAGTTTTTAGCTGCAGTGCTGTCCTGTGGTAAAGATGCTACATAAGACCACCTCCGATACTCTTGTCTTTCAGCAGGCGTGCTCAGCAGAATCTGCCCCCTAATGAGGCCCCTCTGATGCTCCTGCTTTTCTTGTTGCTGGGGTTACGAGCCGCCGCTGTGTGCCCCGCTGCCTGCTCCTGCAGCCACAGGAAGGCAGACTGCTCCCGGCGGGGCCTCCGAGAGCTGCCCGACGGCCTCCGGGCCGACCTGCGAGGCCTCAACTTGTCCCACAACCGAGTCGACAACCTGGATGGCGGGCTGGCTTCCTACAAGCACCTCCGCGTACTTGACTTGTCTCGCAACGGCCTGAGCCGCTTGCCGGAGCGCTTGCCTCGTTCGCTCTGGCAGCTGCACGCCGCCTCCAACCGCATCCGCCTCCTGGACAAGAACGACACGGTGCTCCAGTGGAACCTGAGGTTGCTTGACCTCTCAGACAACGAGCTGGAGAGGACCGTTTTCATCAACAACACTCTGATCAATCTATGCGTGCTCAACTTGAGCCACAATCACCTCTGGACTCTGCCCACCAACATGCCTTCACGCCTGGAGATCATCGACATCTCCCATAATTGGCTTGTAAAGACGTTGCCAGGTTCACTGGACCGACTTCCCAGATTGACCTTCTTCTATCTTCACACAAACCGCCTCTCCAATCTCCCCTTTGGAGTGTTGGACAAGATGACTTCCCTAACAGTGCTCACTCTGGGCAACAACCCTTGGGCCTGTCACCTTAAGGCGGACATGAACTACCTCCTCTCCTGGGTGCAGCATACCCCCGCCCTGATCCTGGGCTGCCCGTGCCGCACTAACCCCATCTGTGGAGGAGCGCACTCAGGTCAGGCTGGAGGGTGGACCCTAAACAACAACTTCCACGCAAAAGACTCCGGCTCAAATGTCACCACAATGAAAGTCCCCCCTGCTACTTCCGGTCCAGCTTCACCCCGTGTGTGCCCCCACAGCACCGCAGCCTCATCCAGTAGAATATTCACCACTAACAGACCCATCTGGACGACAGACCACTTCCCGAAAACTGACAGCATCTTCATCCAAACCAAGAAGATAAGCACAAAAAATGTTAGGAGGCAGAATGACTCCTCTTCAACACTTACTGACTCTTCTTTAATCCTTCTCCTGCCCACTATGGTCTTTCTGTGTCTCACTCTGCCGTGAGACTTGTTCCACATCAACTACAGCGTTTGAAAAAAGTTACACAATGTCTCGCCTCTTGGCTTTTGAAATAACTACAGACTCAATCGGTGATCATGTTACAGTGGGGGGAAACAGTTTAGCAACATATTTTTATAATTTCATAGCTGCTAGGTGAATTGAGGGGTGGATCTTATCTAATGCAATTAATGCGTTTTGGTGTCTGCTCGCATTTCTTTTCAAGAATATGAAAAAAAGCTTCTTGCAATATGCTTTTTCATGCGTCTGCAAAATTGTAGCGCATCTCCTTTAAGAAAGTGGGTCCCATTCCACCGCTTTTAAAATGCACACAAAAATTGGTACATGTCTGCTGCATGTTTCAAAACCTAACAAAGCGCCCCAGTTCGGAGCATTATAATGTGAATGTGCAGTGAATTAGATTTAGACTTGGACTTCCTTTTATTTTCATTCAAATTTGAACTTTACAGTACAGATAAGAACCAAATTTCGTTGCATTAGCTTTTTGTAGTGCAGGCTAAAAGATAAATAAGGTGCATATATAAATAAATATATTACTGTACAGATAAATATATTGCACTTTTGCATATGCATCCACGTTTATGGATGCATGTTATATTGTCTTTATATTCCAGCGAGTTTTTAATCCATTTTTGTGGAAAATTGAGGGGATTATTATGATGCATGTGTGGATTATTATGAGGGGATTATTACAATGCGTTCAAGAGCGAAGCCGTTACAAAACCTGGAAGTTCTGCTAAGGAGGCTGTGAAACTTCTTTCTAGAGTCCAGCAGTGAAAATAGTCCTTGGTGGGGGTGGGAGGAGTCTCTACAGATTTTCTGAGCCCTGGTCAGGCAGCTGCTTTTTGCGATTTCCTGGATAGGAGGAAGAGGAGTCCGGATGATCTTTTCCGCCACCCTCACCACTCTCTGCAGAGACTTCCAGTCTGAGGCACTAAAATATTTTGTGACATTTGTTATTTCAAATATAACTTTTAGTGATGTTTTGTTTTCGCCAGATGAGTCAGTGGAATAGTGCGAGATCGTGGTCTGAGGTTTGAACCCCACTCCCCCAGGTACCTCTCTTCAGCAGGCTCCCACGGCCGTCCAGGCTGCAGTTCCAGTGCTAAATGAGTGTCTCCATGGTGAAAGCCAGGTAGTACACGCAAAATCATCATTTAAATAAGGCTGTCCGCACCAGTTTTCACTTGTAATTAGTAGGTCACACACATGCAGACCCACGAAACGTATACGCAATTTATTGTGTTATTTGGATCTTAGTAGATCAGGCCCATGGCCTACAAAAACCTTTGGCGAAAAAAGAATCCAAAGGAAAGTGGGGCATATGAAAACCGAAGTACCACGGTATATCCACTGAAGAGACTATACTGCAGATATAAAACTTATACGTACTTTAGAGACAGGGATTAGTACCTTTTACATTTGAACTGACATGGTACCTGGGAATTGAAACTGATACGCAACGGTACTTATTTTTGGTACTTTTTTGTGTGTTAATGAATGCTAACTTTTTAATGTTAAAATCTTTAATTTTTAAAAAAATCTAAGTTAGGGTTCACCTGATACCAATCTGTTTGATACAGGTCGCAAAATGTATGTAGATACTTTTCAAAATAAAGGGGACCACATGTCATGATTGGCTTTATTTTAACATAACATTTTATGATACATCAAACATACATTTGTTATTGCAATTAAAGAACAATATTGTCCTTAAATAAAATAGTGAACACGCTAGATAACTTGACTTTGAGTAGTAAGTAAAGGTTCGTAATTTGGGCGCTGACATGTGCAGTAACATATTGTGTCTATTCCCATTTTATTATTTTATCAAAATTAGGAGGGACGGCATGGCTTGGGTGGTAGAGCGACTTTGCCAGGAACTTGAGGGTTCCAGGTTTGATCCTAGTCATTGCTGTTGTGTCCTTGGGCAAGATATGTTACCCACTTGCTCCCAGTGCCATCCCACATTGGTTTACATATAACTTAGATAGTGGGTTTAACTATGTGAAGTGCTTTGAGTCACTAGGGAAAAGCGGTGTAAAAATATAATTCACTTCACTTTTGTAGAAAATTTATTATTAATCTACTTTTTATTGACTGTCACTAGCTGCTTACTTTCTACATTTCTGTTAAAATGTAAAACATCACTTATTCTTCTGTTGTTTGGATACTTTACATATTTTTTTGCTGATACTACAAATCCAATACCAACTAGTTACAGGGTCATATATTGGTAATAGTCAAGTTCTTCTTTGTCCAAGGACGTTTTTTTATACTTTTCCCCTTTTGTCTCCACATATGTCTGCTATTGAGTACGCCATCCGTCCATTGCCTAACATGCGCCTCTCTTCATTTTACCAGAAATGTTACGTCGTTAGGAGAAAAAAAAGTATAAGTATTTCTAGAAGCAGTATCGTACCATTTTTAATTTATTATTACCTACCGCCTGAATGCACTGAGATTGGCTCCAGCACCCCCCGTGACCCCGAAAGGGACAAGCGGTAAAAAAATGGATGGAAATGATAGACCAGTGTTTTTCAACCTTTTTTGAGCCAAAGCACATTTTTTCATTGAAATATCTTGGAGGCACACCACCAGCAGAAATCATTAAAAAATGAAACTCAGTTGACAGCAAAAAGTCGTTGTCGCAATTGTTAGATATGACTTTAAAGCATAACCAAGCATGCATCACTATAGCTCTTGTCTCAAAGTAGGTGTACTGTCACCACCTGTCACATCACACCCTGACTTATTTTGACTTTTTTTTGCTGTTTTCCTGTGTGTAGTGTTTTGGTTCTTGTCTTGCGCTTCTATTTTAGTGACTTCTCCTGTTATGTTGGTATTTTCCTGTAGCAGTTTCATGTCCTCCTTGAGCGCTATTCCCCGCATCTCTTTGGTTTTAGCAATCAAAAATATTCAATATGTTGCTATCCGTCTTTGTGGGGACATTGTTGATTGTCATGTCATGTTCAAATGTACTTTTGTGGACGCCATCTTTGCTCAACACGCTGTAAGTCTTTGCTGTCGTCCAGCATCCTGTTTTTGTTTACTTTGTAGCCAGTTAAGTTTTTGTTTTGTTCCCTAAGCTTCAATGCCTTTTCTTAGGGGCACTAACCTTTTGTTTATTTTTGGTTTTAGCATTAGATCGCTTTTTACCTGCAACCTGCCTCCCACTGTCATCTGCAGTTTGGGATCACGACAAACCATGTTTCGACATCTACAAAGCAATTATCTACCTGCTGCCACCTACTGATATTGAAGAGTATTGATGAGTTTTTTCTTGAGCCCCTGTGTGGGATTTCAGCCGAGGATGTTGTTGTGGCTTTTGTAGCCCTTTGAGACACTCGTGATCTAAGGCTATATAAGTAAACATTGATTGATTGATTGAAGAGTATACATTGTTACTCTTCCAATCTCTAGACAGCACCAACACTCAACAACACATCATTTGCAGACTATAATTACTGGTTTGCAAAAAATATTTTTTACCCCAAATATGTGAAATTACATAATCTCCCACGGCACACCAGACTGGTGCCGCGGTACAGTGGTTGAAAAACACTGGGATAGACGGATAGTACCACAGTACTTTATATAGTACAACTGTACAACCGCCCTCCCCTTCTCCCGCCCCTCATCCCTGAGATGGACAATTGGTTGAAAATGGATGGATGAATATATTTTCTCACTTGCAAAGTATTATATAGTAGACTTTGCATACAGTTGCAATTCCAGGATGTTAGGTTGTAGTAGTGTACGCACTACGGTGTGTTGTCTAGCTCAGAAGTAGTCTTTGCCATAAGGCTGGATGTCTTCTTATGTTGTCCAATGCAAAGTGTTTCCTGTAAGTATTGTACCTATTAAACACAGTCTGTTTGATTTTAACATACTTCTTAATCGGAGTTTTCACTACCAGGTTTAGAGGTGTTGAAATCGCCACGTAAAATTGCTAATATTAATCAGTTTCTAGTTTAGTCTTTATTTGAAGGGAAAATGCACAGAAACATTAAACTCCAATACATGTATGTTCTGCACCAGATTATAGCTAAATAGCTAATTTCTATCTGCAGTCCCTGGCTACTTAAATTATAGAGATACAAAAAAACATGCAATAAAATCATAACAATAAAATGATACTATAGCATGTAAACAAATTAAGAAAAGTCATAAAATGCAACCTCTCATTTACATCATCCCACATAGAGTAATCAGTGTACAGCACTTTGGCTACCCCTGTGGTAAAGTTTAAATGTGCTTTATAAATAAATTTGATTTGATTTGATTTGATACACAAAACGTGCTCTTGTTCACATCTGTCATCATTTGCAAAACTAATTATGATTTTAACAGACACCTCACAATTTATAACAACATCGCTCTCATGGATAAATATAATACACATTAAGTTGATGTGTCAATCATAGTGCCCACCTTAGTGACCGAGCGAGCAGCTTTCATTGCTCCAATGAAATTAAGGTATGAAAATATGGCACGGTTTGATTTTACATGAATCGATACCAAGTGGTACCAACAAAATTCGGTTGGTGCATGCCTATAAAAGTACTGAGTTTGTTACCCATCCCTATTTAGAGTAGTCAGTGTACAGCTCGCATGGATTTACTGTCCACTGACAATTAGTCAACACACGGCCATCATTATATAAATTGCCTGTAACACAAGTGAGTGGATGCCAAGCATGGTGATGTCACAGTCTGGGGCTGCATGAGTGCTGCCACTAATGTGGCCCTGCAGTTCATTGAGGGAAACATGACTTCCAAAATGTACTGTCTGTGACATTGTGAAGCAGAACATAACGCATGACACCTTACTTTGGTAAAATGGGCAGTTTTCCAATGTGATAAGGAGCACAAACACCTCCCAAGATGATAAGTGCCTTGCTCAGGGAGCTGAAGGCAATGGCAGTATGTCTCCCCAGGACCTGTGCGCATCCTAAATCAAAAGGAAGACGGAAAAAGGCAACACTTTCTTCATCAACCAGTGATGTCATCAGTAACACATGCATAACGCTGATGAATTCAATGCCCAAGAGAACTAGGGCAGTTCTAGCTAGATAACAACGATGCTAACAATGAATATTTACCCTTGGGACACGCTCACTGTGACATGTACTCACTTTTTGACCTATTTTAAATGCAAAATAAATGTATACTGCTTTGCAAGCTGTACACTGACTACTCCAAATTGAATTTCAGTTGATAATCTATAGAACTGTTTCAAGAGAAGATATACTAGAAAGGGGGCTGGCATGTAAATAATAATAAGTTACATACAGCATGTGTCATGGTGGTGTAAGCAGGACAAAATGGATGGAATCAGTATCGTCTGATCGGTATCAGGCCTGCGGAGGAAAATCAGATATGAATCTTTCAATGTGACTGCAGTGAAGGCGAACAGATCAGATACACTCGCTCATTGTCAGACGGATGTCATTGAAATGCGCTGATCGATGTTTCTGATGTTTAGGAAGGCTGCATGTCAGAATGTCCAATAGATTACCTATAAAGTGTTTATAGATCCCTTTTTACTTTTAGGGGACCACCCATCAAATATCACTGAGCTTACTTATTTTCTGATGACCAGACACAACAAGCATATATTGCACCCAAAATGCAAAACAACAACGGTAAACATATAAACATTACACAGCGTTTACAGTAAATTGAAATGCCGTCAAGAGATTAATCAACAATCATTTCCACTCAAATGACCAAATTCTTAAACAAGCATTCTTTAAACATTGATTATGTTTGCTTTGTATCCACATTTATTACAGACGTGGTAGGAAATCAAAGCAGAATTGACTCACTAGAAACCATGCAGTGCAGGCGTGACTGGCTCTCTTTTTATTGGCCGGATAACATGTTGTAGAATAACATTTACAGTAGAAAACAGCAAACATGGGGAAAATAGACCAAAAGTGCACAATTTTATGAGAAAATGCTGAAATTTTCATAATGACAACCAAGGGAGTAGGTTTGCATTTGAGATTGGTGGGGACACAAAAGTGCTCCAAGGCAGCACTCTGAAAGTTAACTTTCTTTTTTTTACATTAGCAATCATAATTTCACGTCATGCAGATGTTATAGGGTAAAGCAACTAAAATGAAAGCAAAGGAGACAACTTGGAAGAGTTCTCATCTTTACTCTTTAGTGTAGGGCTGTAGTGCAACTGTGCATCATACTGTCAATTAACAGAGCCTACTGTCCATCAACAACATCAGAAATACATTCATGCAATACATTGTAAATAAACATAAATGAACTGTAATAATCTCCCGCCTCTCCTTCTCTACTTCCTCCTGCCTCTCTTCCTCTAACTTATCTGCCCTCTCCTCCTCCATTTCCTCCAGCCTCTCTGCTGTCTGTCACCTTACAAAAAAATATATTGATGCATAAAAGATACATTAAGGACAATGACCATAGAGTTGATGGTACAGTTACTGCCTGAGCAAAAAGGCTTTTACTAAATATGAATATTACTTAAAATTATTAATTATACTTTATAATTGTAAAATCACATGATCTTCTAGTGAGGTTTTATTGTATTTCCTCCCCTGATGAACCTCCGCAGACCCTGACCGTGGCTGCTGAGTTCCCTCAGCAGTCTGATGGTAGACGACGACGCCACAAATCCTCTGCATCCCACTTCTACTGGATAGACTTTGGTATTCCAGCCACGCTGCCTTGCTTCTTCTGCTAGCTCTGAGTAGCGCAGCTTCTTACGTCCATAGGCCTTCTCCACAGAGTTCTCCCATGGGACTGTGAGCTCTATGACGTAAGCAGTCTTCACCGAAGGGGACCAGAGCCCCAAGTCTGGCCTGAGGTTGGTAGAGGCAATCTCAGGTGGGAAAAATAGCTGTTTACCGATGTCTGCCAGCATCTCCCAGTCGCGGGCCAGGTATAGGTGTCCTGCTTCTGGTTTGGCGGAAAGCTGATTGGGTGTTTTCCCGCCCTCTCAGACAAACATTGTTTCCTTCAAGGGATTAGATGCTCTTGGTTGCAAGGAGTTGACGGCACCATGCATGCTCTCCAGGGCTGATTCCAAGCTCTTGAGGAACTGGTTGTGCCGCCAGGTGTACAGTATCTCCCCTGCGTGAAGCTTGTCTTACATTCTCTCATGATGTGTCTAAGGGTTGCTGAAGTTGGGCAGAGCGCACAGATTGGATCCTCGCCATACCACTGATGGAGATTCTTTGGCGATGGGAGCACATCATTAGTTGCTCTGATGATAAAGCTGATTTTACTTGCTTCCTTCTGCCATAGCTCCTTCGAGCGTATATTTCTCCTCTCCACTCCTTCCCACTGCATCCATTGCCCCTGTTTGGTGAGAGAGACAGCCTTCGCACTTCTCAAGACCTCCTCCTGGCGACGCACCTCTTCCACCACCAGCGATCTCACCTCTGATGTTGTAGCATTTTTTCCAGGATGGTTCTCTTGCAGTCAGGCCGAAACATCCTCTTCCCTGTTGGACCTTTCCCACTATGTCTTTGTGCCTCAGGGCTGCTGTAGCTTACTACACCGCATCGGATGGTGTCCACCTCCCCCCAGTTACTAGGGGCGGTGCGACAGTGCTGATGGTCTTGTCTCTGGAGTCCTTCAGTGTCATCTGGAGTCTAACTTTAGTACACTTGTATTCCTCAGTTAGATTTGTGAGAGGTAGCTCCAGAATCCCTTTGACGTAGAGGCCGATCTTACTTAGACATTGTAGAATGCCAAGCCACTTTTTTGCATATGAAGTGATGGTTCACTCCATCTTCTCCACAGTGGTTACTGGGATTCATACACAGTGAGTGGCCACATGTTCCGGGGGAGGAGTCCAAATTGGAGGCCCCAAAGCTTCAGTTTCCCTGGCAATAGAGTCTTATCGATGTTATCCAGGCTATTTGCGATCTCTTGCCTTAGTTGTTGTACTTGTTGTTTGTCCTTGAGGCTTGCGTTGTACCATCTGCCCAGGCTTTTGACAGGCTGCTCAGACACCGTTGGAATTGGGTCTTCGCCGATGTAGAACCTTGCGTCTCTCAGCACCCCCTTGATTATGGAGATGCTTCGAGATTTGCTAGGCTTAATTTCATTCGGGCCCACTAGATGTTCTCCTGAAGCTTTCCAAGTAGACGCTTAGTGCATGCTGCAGTAGTGGTTAGTGTTGTCATGTCGTCCATGTATGCTTTGATAGGTGTAAGACGGAGCCCAGCCCTGGTTCATTCTCCACCCACCACCCACCTTGAGGCCCTCATGATGACTTCCATGGCCATTGTGAAAATCAAGGGTGAGACTGTGCAGCCTACCATGGTGCCTACTTTCAAGCGTTGCCATTTGTAGTGAAGTTGGCTGTTGTGAAGCATAGCCGCAGGTCTTGGAGGTAGTTCTTGACCAGTGTGGTGATGGACTCTGGTCATACTTGCCAACCCTCCCGGATTTTCCGGGAGATTCCCGAAATTCAGCGCCTCTCCCGAAAACCTCTCGGAAGAAAATTTCTCCCGAAAATCTCCCGAAATTCAGCTGGAGCTGGAGGCCACGCCCCCTCCAGCTCAAACATGCACAGTTCGAAGTTTGAAAAGGAGGATTGCAGGCGTATCTGACGGCATTTAAAGTCATTTTTAAAAATGACTGCTAATCCTCCTCCTTTTCGACCAGACGACCGCGGAGAAATAAAGTAGGAACACTCCGGAGGCTGAAGTTCATTAAGAGGGGCGGACTCACCGGCTTTCAGCCATGTTTCCGTCACACAGAGGAAGTCAAGTCCGAGGTAAGTGAAGAAATCCTTCAGGATAGACTTTTTTTTTTGTCAAAGATCTTGCGTTCACAAGACCGAACCTGGCGGGGGCCAGCACGTCCAAGGGCGCAGTTAATCCAGGTGGGGCCCGACACACGGCTCGCAGGTGGCGGGGGAAGAGGAGCCACGAGGCGAGAAAAGAAGGCAGGAATCCGGCAAGGTGAAAAATCTGACTGGGACGTCGAAAAACCAACGTCGAAGTTGATCATATTAGTGGGAAAGGGGCAAAGATCCAACAGTGTTTGGAAATCGGAAGTCTCAAGGTTGGCAAGTATGGCTCTGGTACAAGGAAGAAGCTAAAAGATTCCCAGAGAAGTTCATGGGGAACTGAGCCAAATGCATTGGCCAGGTCGAGGAAGGTTACATGAAAATCTCTCTTATCCTTCTTGGCTGATTGGATCTGATGCCAGATCATGCCTGTATGTTTTAGGCAGCAAGAGAATCCTGGAATTTCAGCTTTTTGTACAGATGTATCAATGTATTTGTTCTTTACCAGGTAGGTTGACAGCCTCTGAGACACTACGCTGAAAAAGAATTTCCCCTCAACATTGAGAAGACAGATTGGTCTGAACTGGCTGATGTTCGATGCATCCTTTTCTTTAGGTATTAGCACACCACCAGCCCTTCGCCTATTTAGAACCTTTACATGTATGACTGTTTCCTCCTATTTTTTAGTTTAATAAAGACTGTTAACTGCCCGTCGTCCTGCCGTTTCCTGCATCTTGGGGTCACACCTACTGCAGCCATGTGAGTTCACGACAAGAATAACACAACGCTTTGTCTACAAAATATTTCTGTCAATGATTATTTATCTAATCAAATTAATCACACTTTGGATTAATTCCAATTAATCACAGTTAACTACTTGCTTGCATAATTAAATTTAACTTTAAAAAAGGCATCTATAAGTTGACTATATGCTTCATTTTAAAAATCAGTAGAATTGCACTTTTGATTTTGGATTGTTCATGATTAATCACAGTTGATTACATGCATGCATAATTGAAACTAAATATCCAAATACATATTGACTAGGGCTGTCTACTGATTTAAAAACATATCTGATTAATCACACTTTTGAATTTGGATTCATTAAGATAAATCACAGTTAATTATTTGCTTTCATAATTTAGGTCAACGTTTAAAAAGACCCCAATAGTTTAACAAGTGTTGTATAAGCATGTGGGTTTATTTTTTAAATCCGATTACTCACACATTTTAAATTTGGATTAATCCCAATTAATCGCAGGTTATTACTCACATGCATAATTTAAATTAACTTTAAAAAAAGACTCGAATATGTTGACTAGTACTGTCAAGTGATTCCATTTATCAGTTAAAGCACACTTTTGATTTGTGATTACTTATAATTAACCACAGTTAATTACTTGCTTGCATACCGTATTTCCTTGAATTGCCGCCGGGCATATAGTATGCGCCTGCCTTGAATTACTGCCGGGTCAAACTCGCTTCGCAAAATAATCAGCGCATGCTTAGTATTACCGCCGGGTCAAATTCGTGACGTCACAAGTGACACTTCCCCTGTCATCATTTTCAAAATGGAGGAGGCTGATTTCAATAATTTGAAATTGCATAAAGGAGATTCAGAGCTATTCAGTAGGATTTAAGGGCCAAGCTATTAAATACCGGTATGCTAAAAAGAACAGTAAGCAGCTATGTTTTATTAATATACCTGTGGAGCCGACGGTCCGACAGACAGGCAGGGCACGCTAGCTGTAGCCCTCCCCAAGATGGCGGCAAGCGAGCGGAGAGAAGGAGCAGAAGAGCGACCTGGACTGAGGTTTTATTGAAAAATAAACAAAGTCATACTGCTCAAGCCATGTCCTTCCTTGGTGGTCCTGGGAACACGCAAGACGACGGCTTGAGACCGTCACAATACCGTAGCTGCGTATGTTAAATATGAGTCATTAAATGAATCCCGCCTCCTGGTGGTAGAGGGCGCTAGTGATCCTTCTTGCGTCTATTCGGCTGAAGAAGAAGTGAAATGAGTGACGGGATTGTGCTGGGACGGATATGACGCAGCGGCTGCACGACGGACCTTTGCTGGCTATGTAAACAACCGGGCTGAAACAAAGCATGTTCCAGTCATAAATACCCAGTGTATTATTTATACAATAACTAACACTTCATGTTGGCAGCGGTGGGATAAAGAGATCACCCACGGAGCAGAACGGACAGGGAGTTGTCCGAGGATAATTCTGTCGTCGCCCACACCCGAGCTAACTGATAGCAGCGGTCTGATAGCAGTTTTCTGAGAGACTTTTAAAACTTAAGAAAGATAAGGAATACTTCTATAAACAAGTTATCGATGCTTTTGATCAGAAGGAGCTGGCATGGATTTCATTTATAAGTAAAGGTAAGACCATTTTGAATTTATTTTTTATTTAGCCTTTATTTAACCAGGTAAAATCCCATTGAGATCAAAGATCTCTTTTCCAAGGGAGACCTGGCCAAGAGGGCAGCAGCAAGGTTCCATTAAAAACAGTAAACAACACATAAAACATCACATTTACAACATTAAAACTTGCTCATATGACACATGTGCATACAGACAAGGTAGACTGCAATCCTTTCACAGAAGCTATAAACTCATTTAATCTAACAAGGATTTTTAGTTGAATATTCAATTGTAGGTTATTCCAAGCCTTCGGTGCTGAACATAACCACAATAATGTTTTTTTTTTATTAAATGTGCTTTTCATGATGGTATCCTTACATCACACTCAAATTTTTACTGCATGCCTTTGGTAAGCGCAGGAGTCAGAAGAGGTTTTAAATTAATTAGCACATGCTTACTTTTACCGCATGCCTTTGGTAAGCGCAGGGGTAAGAAGAGGTTTTAAATTAATTAGCGCCCCAATTCAAGGAAATACTGTAATTTAAAATAAACTCAAGAGACTCAAATATGTTGACCATTGCTGTCAAATTATTCTGTTTTTATCAGTTAAATCACATTTAACGTTTGATTTGTCGAGATTAATCACTGTTAATCACTTACTTGCATAATTTAAATTAACTTTAAAAAAGAGCCCACTATTTGGACAGAAATGCAATTTCATTGTCATAATGTCATACAGAAAACGTTTGGAAATTTGTACTTGAATGTTCTCCAGTTTTTTCTAAGCATTTATGTTTATTTTGAACTGAAATTGGCCTTTGAGTGTCTCCTCGCTAATATTTGATCACTGACCTTTAATAACAAACCATGTCGCCTTTCAGGTAATCATCCACGGTCAAAATAAATAGCGTGATTAATCCGTATATACATGAATTTGGGATATTTTATTCTGAATATCCGCATTTTTTTACACATTAACTTAGACAGTGCTACTTTAAATATTACATTTTGTATAAAAATAAAAATGCTCATCCTTTAATTTTTTCTAGTGGGAGAAGTAGCGTAAATCCAGCCTTTAATGTAAGTACATCACTATCCAATGTGGGCCACTAAAAAGTACAAGTCAATAGCATAAGGACACTAAATCAGAAGATGGCATTTGGATGTCAAACTACAAACTCCTAAGCGCAAACACATTGACTGGCTTCTGCTTGTACAAAATCCCAAAAAAAGGCCATCTAAAGAATTTATGAAAAAATATTCATGAAGAACAATTTTTTGATTATACATGATTGTAGCTGAGATAGGCGCCAGCGCCCCCGCGACCCCGAAAGGGAATAAGCGGTAGAAAATGGATGGATGGATGGATGACTTGACATTTTATGAGAATGTTATAGCCCTCGCTTCATAAATCCAACACAACCTACAGTGCATTGAAGAGAGTTAAGCACATGATGGCACTATACACTCAAGTACGGCCCTGTTGAGGTCTTGAAAGCAACTTGAATATTCATCAGCAGGCTGAGGGGCAAGGTAAATAGCTTCCTATCATCATGGATCATGTTTTATCTTCATTCATTTGTTTTTCTTAACAGATGGATGGATTTATTTCACTTCACTATTCCCCTTTAATTTCAATTTCAGAGCGGTGTGAGACGGCCTTTACTAGTTCAACTGGAAGATGACAGCAACAATTTTTTTTATTTTGGTGTCATGTCAGACAGAATTGTTTCAGTTTAACAGCCTATGTGGAATGTAATGGTAATCAAAATGTTTGCATTCAGTGTGATTATAAGCATTTGTTCAACTTGTGCTTGCCTGGTTTCTTGAAGATTAAGATTAGTGATTCTCAAACTGTCGTACTTGTGGTACACCAAATAACCACTAAACTAAATTTTCAAACACAGTCTTACTGTTCAAACTCTGCATAATTGTGGCCAAACATATTTAATATAATTTTAAATAAAACCTTTGCCTCATTTTTTTATGAATACTTCTATATTGAATATATTATTGACCATATTTGAATCATAGTCATTATGATGGTACTTGGAGAGCCAAGAGTTTTCTAAGGCAGTGGTTCTCAAATGGGGGTACGGGTACCCCTGGGGGTACTTGAAGGTATGCCAAGGGGTACGTGAGATTTTTCAAAACTATTCTAAAAATAGCAACAATTCAAAAATCCTTTATAAATATATTTATTGAATAATACTTCAACAACATATGAATATAAGTTCATAAACTGTGAAAAGAAATACAACAATGCAAATTCAGTGTTGACAGCTAGATTTTTTGTGGACATGTTCCATAAATATTGATGTTAAAGATTTATTTTTTTGTGAAGAAATTTTTAGAATTAAGTCCATGAATCCAGATGGATCTCTATTACAATCCCCAAAGAGGGCACTTTAAGTTGATGATTACTTCTATGTGCAGAAATATGTATTTATAATTGAATCACTTGTTTATTTTTCAACAAGTTTTTAGTTCTTTTTATATATTTTTTTTACCAAATAGTTCAAGAAAGACCACTACAAATGAGCAAAATGTTATACAATGTTATACAATTTAATAAATCAGAAACTGATGACATAGTGCTGTATTTTCTTCTTTATCTCTTTTTTTAAACCAAAAATGATTTGCTCTGATTAGGGGGTACTTGATTTAAAAACATGTCAACAGGGGGTACATCACTGAAAAAAGGTTGAAAACCACTGTTCTAAGGGGTACTTGGTGAAAAATGTCTGAGAACTTCTGATTTCGGCTACACTGTATATTCAAACAAAGTTGTGGACTTGTTTTGTTTTGTCACCATTGTGTCAAAAGCTCTTTCCAGAAGACCTTGTTGTGCTTCACTCAACACAGCCAGCCGCCCGTAGCGTTTTTATTTTAGTAGTACACAGTATGATGAATTATTCAGCATTTTACATCTCCCATGAGTAAGCATACTAACTAAGCAGCATAAAAGCATTAATCCCAGTCAGGCCTTTCTTCACATTTAATCACAGCTTGCTACTACCTACTATGAACTTAGTTTGAGAAGGTAATCATAGAGCAGCATCTCTCTAAAACATGGAAAAATTGGATATGCACAAATAAGGAATGAACACATCTGGATAAAAAATGATTTTTCTGGTAAATTTCCTCCAACTTTTATTTGCAGTAGAAATATCTCCATAAAGCCATAGTTGAACTAATTGGGCAGGGTTAGAAAACTACCTTTGTGAAAAAACATTACCATACTTCGGCATTTGCAGCTCAGTTTTCACCTTTTTGCTTTACCATTACCTCAGTTATAGATTAAAATCCAAAGGAAAATGTATATATTTATTTACATTTTGGACTTTTTATTGAACGTAGTTTCTATTTGGAGTTGAGAGATTTGCAAAATGACTTCACCCCAAGTAAGTCAGTGCTTTTCTTCTTGTCAGTCACTCTTGTAGAGATGCACTCACGAACACCAACATTGGTTATGAAACCAAATTTAAACTACAGTAATGGCGATAAATCAACTTGAGCAGCCACAATTATAATATCATGACTAATTACAATCTAAAAGTTAATCTGAGGCTGAGTTGACTTGAAACAGTTTAATGTTGCACTTTTTATATATAGAAGAAAAGTTTTGTCATTTTATTTCTTCTGAACAACAACTGGAGGCAGTTTTATGTTGACTTAAACAAGTTGAAAAACTTATTGGGGTGTTACCATTTAGTGAACAATTGTACGGAATATGTACTGTACTGTGCAATCTACTTATAAAAGTCTCAATCAATCAATCAAAAAGAGCCCTTTTTATGTAGAAAGGTTTCGTTAAGAAACCATTGTGAGCCTTATGTTATTTAGTTTTTATTTTATATATGTTGACCACATTAACCCTGGCAATGGACCCTGTGTGTATATGTATGTTATGCCATTGTTTACAAATTTGGTAAATAAATAACCAAAACATTTATATTTTGTTGTTTTCTTACTGTACCAAAAATGTACCGAATCGTGACCTCTAAACCGAGGTACATACCGAACCGAAATTTTTGTATACCATTACACCCTTAAGATATATATATATATATATATATATATATATATATATATATATATATATATATATATATATATATATATATATATATATATATATATATACATAATTCAAAAAGTTGTGTCTTTGAATAATTCTTTAACATATTGTAGCGTCCCGTAAGAGTTAGTGCTGCAGGGAATTCTGGGAATTTTATTTTGTTGTGTTTATGTTGTGTTGCGGTGCAAATATTCTCTTGAAATGTGTTTGTCATTGTTGTTTACTGTGGTTTCATTATATGGCACGGTTTTATGACAGTGTTGGCCTTGTTTATACAGCCACCCTTAGTGTGACATGTATTGATGTTGACTAAGTATGCACTTCGTTACCTGGTCAATCAGTGCGTTCAAAATTTACAAGATCATTTCATTTAGCTATGGTCATACAGAGTGACATCTTACAATTAACATCATCAATTTAAGATTATTATCAACCCGTCCAGTGATACAATATTATCCCTGCTAATAACACATTTGTTCCCTCTTTTGACTGCCGTTCTACTATTGGAGCTACTGTTAGCAATTTAGCATTTCACATAGAGATATAGCATTTTAAGCAACCTTTTATAGAAGAGAGAAAAAGTTATGATAATGTATACGCACATGTGTTTAGCATTACCGTGCATGATTTTTATCATGCTAGCTGTTAGCAGGCTTGTTATTAAAAAGTTAGCATGGATTAGCATTGATTGTGGCCCAAGGCATTCCGAGATTGAATTTGTCCTGATGGTTATCTCCAAATACGACCAACATTCTTCATGTCTATGGGGAAAGCTGACACCTTCCAATAAGGTAACCAAATTAAGAAGCTAAAAAAAAAAGTCTACTTTGTTGAGAGCGTTCTCGCCTCTAGCTCTGCTCAGTAAATTTTGAAGTTCTTTTCTGTCAAAAACCCAAGATCTGTATCATTCTCTTCTCTCCTATTTGCTCTTTTTTATTGCCTGTTTTTTCAGTTGTTTCTATGGTGGTTGCTATGTTTTCTCTTTGATTTTGTTAGATCACATTTGTTGACGCAAAAATTTTGCTATTGGAAGACTTGAGTCTGGCGCTGGACAGGATTGTTGTGTGCATGTTGTGGCACCACACACACATCAATTAAATCAAATGAAAGGGACATGCGGTAGAAAATAGATTGATGGATGGTTCCATTTTTATGTGAGTGGTCTCTAACAAAGCATATTTTCCTATTTGAGAATCTAGCCTTTAGCAACCATCTATTGAAGAAAAAGATGTTGCGTTTTGGACGCATCGTGAATGCGCGAGTTGTCACCCCCGGATGCTACAGGACTTGGACCAGACGGGATTGCAGGTAGGAGCTTGTTTTAATATACAAAAATGATAAAATAACACTTGACAAAAGGTAAAGAAATGTTGTGCCAACGCACGGGAAGCTAAATGCTAATGTTAGCAAGAGTCGAGTTCAGAATGTCCAATAGAGAACGACGTGCAGAGCGCAGGCGAAGCTAAGGCGAGACTTAGCAGAGTAAATACAAAGTAAAATAACCAATGCAACTGTTGCATAGAGCGAACAAAACATCCAGACAGAACTAAGGTAGCAAGCCAGTTAAATACTAAAGCAATAATCACAAACAGGTGTGCGTCAGGAGCCAGTGCAGGAGGAGCAAATCAAGTCGCCAGGGTGACAAATAAAACAAGGAAATGCTCAAACAAAGGGATCGGAAGAGACCAGAAATAATCAAAACACAAAAAGGGATTCAAACATAGACTACAGATGTGAACAACAAAAGATGATGTATTCATGCAGGTTGCCAGCATGTTAGCTATTAGCATTCTTAGCATTTAGCTTGTGTTGGCATTTTGTCCAGGTTAAAAACAGTTTGAAAGCCCAAAAGCCATCAAGCCGCCTGAAACATCTGGTCAGTTAACAACAGGTGAATTTCAAAATTGAAATGGTTATTTATCTTGTTTTATGGTTTCTGTGACACTTCAGTTGAATCATACACATAGGGCATGGTTTACTGGTTTGTGGGTAAAGTTGATAGCGCACGCAAAGCTGTTCTAACAAACTTGTGCGCAGTTGCAGAGGATTGCGTCTCCTAAGTTAGCAAAATAAGGAGCGCAATCCATTTAGCGTGTGTGTCTTCATGAATAATAAAAATAAATAAATCTACCAGTAAATATGAAAATGCTAAATAAATGCTGATCATCAGAACGCTCACAGTACTGGGAGGGGGAGATGCAAATACAATGATCTAGCCCATGCTGTGTGTTCTAATAAGACCAAAAAAGGTTTCATATTTAGTACATCTAGAAAAAATGCACAGCAATGGCTTTGTCTTACGTAAGCTTGTAAATGTATATAGACTGTGAAAAATAAAAAACATTAGACATATCGTCTCATCACCAATATCATTTTATAGCTGCTTGGATGATTTAAATGGCTAATTAAAACTAATGGCTAGTTAAAACTAATTCTATTGAAGTGTTCTGTTGTCTGCTGGCATTTTATTAATGACGTTCGTTTTTTCATGGAAAAAACTTCTTGAGATATACATTTTCTTTTGCGTCTGAACATTTTAGGGCACGTTCGCAGGGCTCACCTTTGGTGCGCTAAAAAAATGGGTTTCTTTGTAGATGCACTGCAGGACTTTTACAATGCTTATAAAAAGTAGTACATGTCTGCTGTATGTTTCAAAACATAGTAAAATGCCACAGGTGTGACAACATGGATGTGCAGTAAATGAGTGTCTCCATGGTGAAAACTGCTTAATACAGTCAAAACCTCATTCAAATAAGGTGGTCTGCACTATTTCTACACTTGTTAATTGTACACACAGTCTTAGTAGATCAAACGCAACACGCACACTTTCATTGTTTAGCACCCTGAGATTGGTAGGTTGTGAGTTCAAACCCCGGCCGAGTCATACCAAAGACTATAAAAATAGGATCCATTACCTCCCTGTTTGGCACTCAGCATCAAGGGTTGGAATTGGGGGTTAAATCACCAAAATTTATTCCTGGACGCGACCAACGCTGCAGCCCACTGCTCCCCTCACCTCCCAGGGGTTGAACCTGGAGATGGGTTAAATGCAGAGAAGAATTTCACCACACCTAGTGTGTGTTACAATCATTGGTACTTTAACTGTAACATGGTATTGTGATCTATGGAGATCAGGCCCGTCATTTGTTAATTGCTTATAATTTGAAAATATTTATTGCTGTATGTTATCAGGGGTGTGTTCACTTGCTCTGCAGAAAAATGAAATGAAATGTGTCCGGAATGCAGTGTTTGAGTATCTGGAGAGAAGACGTGTGAAAATATCACTCAGGATAATCGGTGACAATGAAAGGAAAAGTCACTCCTGGAACCTTGAGGAAGGTGAGAGAACTAATTACCCCTGGCAACACACACACTGATAAACATGTCATATAATTTACAGGACATAAAGCATAATTTCGCTTCTAAACGCACAGTTCTGTCATTTACTGCACAGTGACTTTACTCTGCATTTATCCAAGCAGGATGTTATTGCGAAACCACACAACACAGATAAAGTACAAAGTGTGGGGGGAAAAAAAGCTATTGTACAAGCTGCGGAGAATAGTCATAAAACAAAATGATGTTGTATTCTAGTGCATGCAAAGATCTCCATAACATATTAAAAATATATTTCCACCTCACTTTAGCTTGGAAACTTTATGACAGACTCTTCAAAGTATATAGTGCAGTGAAAGAGGTATATAGAGTGCTGGCCTCATGCTCGCCAATTATTTTCTTTCTCCAGACAACACAACGTCATGTCAGATTTCTCTTCTGGCCTCTCCTAATAACTGACAAGGTGTAGAAGGCTTGTATCATTTACTGCTGCCATTGCCTCCCCTCTCTTCATCTCTGTCTGGGCTTGTTTGCTTGGAGTGGACTGCCTCCATCACCATGACAATCACATCTTTTGTTGACGCTCTTCTTTATTATTTCGGTCAGAAAATGTACTCCGCTATTTTTAACATATGTTAATTGCATAGATATATTTCAAAAAGAGGTAGAGTAGCTGCAAATAGGGATGGGTAGGGTTCCAATTTGAACCAATTCCGGTACTCAACGGTACCAATTTTTGATACTTATGTGTGTTGTTAATGGATGTTAATTGTCAAATAAAATGTAAAAATATTTTTTTTTTATGTCACATTTAAAAAAAAAAAGAAGCTGATTAGGATTCCTGTGCTGTCCAGTTGTTATATCTTGTTTTCTTTTTACATAGTAGGTGTCTCATTTGCAAGTATGATATTGTAGAGTTGGCATGCAGTTGCAATTTCAAGACGTTAGCTGTCAGTAGTGTATAGGCTAGCCTAGCGAGGAAGTACTCTTTGCCATGAAGATGAATGTGCCAGTCTAGTCTAATGTTGCACCCTACAAACAGGCCTCGGATATTGGCATTTTAGGGGCTAGGCCAGTTGGTGTTTGGTGTCGTCAACTTTTTGAGGGCATAAAGGCCAAATCTCAGGGCAGGAAGGCCATTTTATAAAGCAATGATTTCAAGCTCACGGTCATAGTTAATGTAGCTTTAAGGTTAAATTGGAACTGCTCTTTTGGGGGGGAATTAGGGCTATCGTTCACAATCATTTGAGAGACAAGAACACGTGTCTTTTTTTTTTTTATCGGATTCGCCCTGCGATGAGGTGGCGACTTGTCCAGGGTGTACCCCGCCTTCCGCCCGATTGTAGCTGAGATAGGCGCCAGCGCCCCCCGCGACCCCGAAAGGGAATAAGCGGTAGAAAATGGATGGATGGATGGATGGATGGATTCTAAAGATGATAAAGGACGCTTTCAAGATGCGGCTAATGGGAGTCACCGTTATAGCCTTCAAATCCCTCTAAAACTACTGCAGAGACAGATAGTAGAAACTGAGGGTTACTCAGTTTCTTTTATTCTGTTATGCATAGCTCCAAAAAGTTATAGCCGGATTTTCCTCTAAGTTTTGGATATTGTCCAAAATGGGATAAAAAACAAGTCATTACATTCTGGGACTGATCCGTATCATTTGTACTGTTTGTACTTTTTGCGTTCCGAGTTTCAACTTCTATGTGTTCATGCTTGTGGCCCCGCCTCCACCTCACTGACACAGTGGATGACTGACGAAAGGCTTCACTCCATTTTTTTAATTCCGCTATAGATAATCCAAAAAGTTATGGGGGTCATGTTGATGAAACTTTCAGGAAAAGATTCAAATGAACAATTGATTACACTTTGGAGAACACAGTCATAGTAGATCAAACGCAACACGCACACTTTCATTGTTTAGCACCCTGAGATCGGTAGGTTGTGAGTACAAACCCCGGCCGAGTCATACCAAAAACTATAAAAATGGGACCCATTACCTCCCTGCTTGGCACTCAGCATCAAGGGTTGGAATTGGGGGTTTAATCACCAAAAATTATTCCCTGGCGCGGCCACAGTTGCTGCCCACTGCTTCCCTCATCTCCCTGGGGGTGATCCAGGGTAATGGGTCAAATGCAGAGAAGAATTTCGCCACACTTTGTGTGTGTGTGACAATCACTGGTACTTTAACTTTAACTTTACTGCCCATCATTGGTCAGGACAAGCAAATGATTTGGTGGAATGATGCTTCCATATTTTTGAACGATGCATTCCCCTTTATATGTCCTAGTCAAGAAAAAAAAAGAACTATTATTGTGGGCTATCGTGACAGGCAGAAGCACCCGACTTACCACATGATACGTTATGATCAAACAGAACCATTTTTGAGCCAGTTTCAGAGTCACAATATCAATCGTAACCTAAATCAGGCTGTTACCCAACCAAAGGACGCTCCAATGTTGCAGATAAAGTTTATCTGATAAAGCTAATCTGTATTGACAGCTTGGGTCCATATGCCAAGGCTCGCCATCGCTCTCAGCCAAGAGCAATGTTTTCCTGTCTGTGTGCTGATCAACTGAAAAGGGGAATGTGTAGGAATTGGGAAATAACAAGGCATATTCCAGCGGCAGCAAGTCGGGGGACTGATGAGACAGGCAAAATTCAAGCCTGCAGCATAGTTGGGGGTGGGGGGGATCTCGCTTCTTGTCTGCATGGCGGAGACAAGGCAAGGTCAATGTTAAGGTCATTGGTTGCAGAATCGGAAGGCAATGCAGGGTGGCAGCCGGTTAGCGGGGAAAATAAAGTATAAAGGAAAGAAAAAGGACGGCAGTAGTCAAAAGTAAAAATGAACCACAGGACGTTTAATAAATATGCTGCCCACAGAAGCTGATTTCAATTACGAGACGCTGGAGACTTTGTGTCTGCTGGGATTGTGTGCTCTTATGTAAACAAACTCAACAAATGCATGAAATTGGGGACAATATTTCTATAAGCGTTTAATCCATACTCCTGTGTTTTGCATAAGTAAGAGAGAAAGCTTTTTTTGCAAGAATTTTGCAAGATGGCATTGAAATGTCCGGTGGGATTGTTTGCATTTATACAATAATATTCCATACCGTACCCACTTGGTATCAATTGCATTGGTCACCCAAGGTGGGGCAGTGGGGGTCTCCACATTTACTGTCCCTTTCAGGGTTTCACGCTGTGCCCATCGGGTTGAGTTTTTTCTTGCCCTGATGTGGGATCTGAGCTGAGGATGTCGTTGTGGCTTATGCAGCCTTTTGAGACATTTGTGATTAAGGGCTACATAAGTAAACTTTGATGGAGTGATTAATACAACTCCTGCTTGCAGATGCGCAAAATCTTACGGTAAAATGCAGAATTAGTACAAATTTCAGCAAGACTACGTGACAAGTGAGTGGGATTGTACTGTTGCTTTTTGTAACTTTTTTTTTTCCAACTCTAAATCTGATAATACACACTAGAAAGATGGGAGTAGTACAACTCATGATTCTAATGTATTCCGTTACGATTCTTAGGGTATATATGCAATTGAGAAATGACTCTCAAATTAACAAAACTATCGAGATTTTTGCATTATATTTTTTGTTATAAAAACCTGAAAAAACCTTTTTGTTAAAAAAATAATATTAAAGAAGCCCTAATACATGCATTGGACTGTTCAACATGTGTACTAATTAATCTTCTTTCTTTTCTTTCTTTCTTTCTTTCTTTCTCTTTCTTTCTTTCTTTCTTTGTTTCTTTCTTTCTTTCTTTCTTTCTTTCTTTCCTTCTTTCTTTCTTTCTTTCTTTCTTTAGTTTATTTTAAACATGAACACACAGCATAATACATCACACAATTTCATATAATTTCACTTTACATCATGTCCAAAAAGGAGTAGGAAGAAGCAAAGCTTATTTAGTCCTACCCCTTTACGACTTCGGAGCCTTTACAAATATATACATTCATTTACTGACTTTTGTTTTTTAGTAAAATGACATCCGTGAATGAGTACTACAGCAGTTTTGTAATATATAATTAAGTCAGTCATTATTAACATACTGAGATGAAGAATATTTTATTTTCAATAAGGTTGAAAGTATTTGTAGTAATTATTCTTTTTTGTACTTGTAAGCACTATTAATTTGAACAACCTCTTAAACTGGGTCAAATCAGTACAATGTTTAACTTCTTTACTTAATCCATTCCATAATTTAATTCCACATACTCATATGCTAAATGTTCTAAGTGTTGTACGTGCATACAAATGTTTTAGCACACTGCTCCCCTCACCTCCCAGGGGGTGATCAAGGGTGATGGGTCAAATGCAGAGAATAATTTCGCCACATCTCGTATGTGTGTGACAATCATTGGTACTTTAACTTTAAATTAGATTTTTATCTAAGGTTATATTTCTCCTCTTTAATAGAGAAGAATTGTTGTACATTCTTTGGTAGCAGGTTATAGTTTGTTTTGTACATAAATTTAGCTGTTTGCAATTTTACCAAACCATCAACCTTTAATATTTTCTAATCAATAACTAAAGTGTTTATATGTTCTCTATATCCAATATTATGTATCAGTCTAATTGATCTTTTTTGCAACACAGTTAATGAATGTAGCGCACATTTGTAGTTATTTCCCCATATTCCTGCACAATAACTCAGACATGGTAACGCTAGCGAGCAGTAGAGAATATGAAGTGATTTTTGGTCAAGAACATGTTTTGCTTTATTCATTATTGAAATGTTTTCTTCCACCTTATGTTGTATATTTTGTATATGAGTGTGGAGGGAGGCGTAGCCTGCGGGCCTGCAGCGGAACAGGGTGTGCCAGGACCGGCCTCAAAGTCAGCGACAGGTACGTAGATGACCCACCTGGGCCTTGTTATCTTATCACTTGTCGCTCTGTATGAGCAGCAACCGGGAGGAGAAATGTTGTTGGAGTTGGAGGTGCTGCTGCGAGACGGACGCAGAAAATGCTCTTTGCTGAAAAGCAAAAGAGTTTGCAAAACCGTGTTATACCCAGAATTCCGGGCTCTCCTGGCAGCGTGTGGTGGTCCGAAGAACCTGCTAGAGAGCAACCTCTACAATGAGATTTCCAGTTAATTTTATCATCTATTAATACTCCCAAAATTATAGTTTTATTTACCCTTTCAATGTCTACTCCGTCTATTTGTATGTTTGTATGATGCTCTTTTCTACTGTGTGAACGACTCTTGCCGTCGTTGTGTGGGTTACGTGGACCGCTCAGGAAGGACATCGCTTTAGCAAAGGTTTGACTCTTTATTTTTCAATAAAGCTTGAGTGTCGGTCGAGTCGCTCTTTCAGCTCCTCCTCCGCTGCTCGTTCCGGTCTGCTTTTCAGCTGCCGTGTCGTCGTCTTCGTCTGTGCTGTTCTCTGTCGCTCTTTGCTCGCTCTCCTGCAGTGCTGCGGACACTCCACCTCCTTTTTCTTGATCTTTCCTCCGTATCCCCTTTTATACTCTGCGAGGATATAGGTAGATTAATCCCTGGTGTGTGAGCCACGCACCTGATCTCGATTGCAGCGGCGTCGCTCCCAGCCCGCCCCGCCTCTCCGTTCCGCCGCAATCTCCGCCTCCTTGCCGCCATCTTGAGCAGGGCTATAGATTGCCCTGCCCCGCCATCGGCCCATCGGCTGAGCCTACACCCCCCTCCCTTTTTTGGAAGAGCGGTAAATGAAGACTGCCACTGCCACCTGTCTTCTCTTTGTCTTCTTTGTTTCTTCCTTTTTCTTTGTTTTTTCCTTTTTCTTTGTCTTCTCCTTTTTCTTTGTCTTCTTTGTCTTTTCCTTTTACTTTGTCTTTTTTGTCTTTTCCTTATTCTTTGTCTTCTCTGTCTTTGTCTTTTCTGTCTTTGTCTTTATCTTCATTATCATTTTCTTGAATTTCTTCAACTATTTCTTTATCTTTTTCTTCTTCTTCTTTATCGTTTCCTTGAATTTATTCAACTATTTCTTCTTCTTTGTCATTTTCTTGAATTTCTTCAACTATGTCTTCTTATTTTTGTTCTTCTTCTTTATCATTATCTTGAATTTCTTCAACTATTTCGTCTTCTTTATAATTTTCTTAAATTTTCTTCAAGTATTTCTTCTTCTTTATAATTTTCTTGAATTACTTCAACTTCTTCTTCTTTAACTTCTCCACCTTCAAAATCTTCTTCAACTTTTTCTTTATCGTAAACTTCATCATCGTCAACGTAAACTTCATCATCATCGTAAATGTTATCATCATCAACGTAAACTTCTTCTTAAATTTACACTTCAACGTAAACTTCTTCATTATAAACTTCTTCTTCATCTTCTTCTTTACCATAAACTTCATCATCCTCAACGTAAACTTCTTCATCAAAGTACACTTCTTCAACGTAAATTTCTTCATCATAAACTCATTCTTCCTCTTCAGCTGCACGCTCCACTGGCTGTGCATCTGTCTCCTCAGCAGGGGGCGCCTCCTCTGCACCGCTGTCTGCCTTCTTGTCTTAAGGGGGCCATTCGCCGCTTTTTTATCGTTACCATATCTATTCCATAACAGTCGGTTGGGGTCTTGGATTTAGAATTTTTTACAATTTTGTCACATTCTTAAACATCCAAGTGGGATTTCTGTCTATGCGCTTACTCAAATCCTCAACTGACCCATCATCTGCATTTGGAATTCTTTATTCCAGATTTTTTCCGATATTAACAAAGTAATCATTGAAACATTCAACTATTGGGTTCATATTGTAATATTTGGTATTTACATCTACAAAGTACTGGGGGTAATCTTTCTCAGCACCATTTTTAGTGATGCTATTTAGGATGCCCCATGTTGCTCTCATGTTGTTTCTGTTCTTGTTTAATAATTGACTGTAGTATTCCTTCTTTACATGTTCCTAGTACCCCAATTAACTTGTTTTTATAGTTCTTATACTTATTTTCTGCCTCTGTAGATCTCTGTGTTTTGACTATTCGATAAATAATCTTGCTAATTAATTGCTCAACAAGACTGTTTTGTGTTGATAATTCTACATTAAATAAATACAAAAGGTACAAAATCACAAAAGTGTGAGGTGGGCTTTTACATAAACAAACAGTGATTGTTTAAAAGGAATCCATGTTTTACTTTTTTTGCAACATCAGTACAATTATATATGTATGGAATTATTTGTAAGTTGGACTGTAAAAAATTGAAAATGGCACAAGAAAAAAAGTATTGGGTAACTCACAAATAGGCACTCAATTATGACTAACAAAGTAATAGTTATTGCATGAAAGTACAGTGCTGTATGCTTTAACATGATATGTTTTCAGGCCAAACGGATTGAAAATTGCATATAATTGAGGACTGCGTTTCAACAACACAGAAAGGTGCACGATTTTATGAGACTGCAAAAAATATGTTTGCTGGGATAGCTTTATTACAAGCAAGTACAGAAACACATATACTTCATAAAATAGCATACAAGAGTACTGTGTGTGTACATTTTAGTTTTAAAAATACATATTGACAAGATTGGAATAAAAAGAAAGAGCACCACCAAATTATGCAGGGTGTCAGAATTTGACATATGTAGCCGATTGATGCAACCTGCAATGTTGTTTCACATCCCCTCTCCTTATGCAGATGTTGTTTTTTTCCCGCTTTCCTCCATCTCGACGGAGTTCTCCAAAATGTCAACATGCTCCTCGTCCCTCCCACTGTCTACTGCACAAGCGATAGGACGACTCCACGCAGGGTTTTAACACTGTTCTCCATCACGTGCAGCTCAAAAGCTCTTGCTGGAGTCATCAGAAGCTTCAGAAGCTTGGTGGGAGCAGCGGGGGCATGTGCCTATCTGCCAGCTCAGTGGAGCAGGTAAATGATGTCATCGGTAGCCACTAGTTATGGAGCAGCATAAAGAGCTTCACCACTAAATGCTTCTTTAATATGAGGCCCATACTAAGAAATATTATAGGCACAAAGGAACATATATGTCAAGAGTTAGTTGTTGACGAACCCCAAGATGCAGAGAAGGAGGCAGGCATGGAGTGAGAAAACATGATTTAATAAAGATACTAAGGCAAAATCAAACAAAGGATACAAACAAAAAGCGCGCACGTGGGCGGATAACAAAGTAAGGGTGCTAACATGGGAGCTAGAAAACAAAAAGGAACTTAGCATGGAAGCTAGCAAGAATCGAGCAGTAAACAGAAGTCGTACATGTAATATAAAAACAAACTTGGAAGCAGGAAACAAAAATCAGTAAGCTAACAACATCCAACTAAATATAGCTTACCGCTACGCTGCAAAGATACGACACGACACGACAGGTAGCAATGACAAGAGCGACAAGAAGTGACATCGACAAGACAATAATTCAGCACTGACTGGAGGAACAAAGCAGGTAAAATAGGAGCGGGCCAATCAGCCGCAGCTGAGGGGAAACCAAAGCACTCAGGGAGACAAACAGGAAGCTGAACCAAAATAAGAGTGCTGAAAGGAATTAAGGACAGGAAATACTAAACACACAGATGAAAAGCTAAAACACAAACAAACTGTCAGTGGCAAGCCTGACAATATCTTTGAAAATACATTTAGTGAACAGGCAACAGCCGGCTACAAAACAGCTGCGAAACAAATCGCCACAATATTGGACATTTTGGTCAAAATTGTGTCCCTCGATGCCTCGATATGTCATGTAAAATACATGTGACCAATAGAGTTGCTACTGTGTCGTTTGACTGTGAAGCATAAAACTATTAAGAAACGTTTCTTTTAGCTCACGAGTGACAGCTCGCACTCAAAGAAGTCGGAGGAATGACGTGTCGATTTTTGTCGCCATCATCACTCTAAATGGAACTAAAAGAAAATACAAATGTTGACATGTGATCATTCTTATCTTATAGCGCCAAAAAAAGTTATTTACCGTATTTCCCTGAATTGCCGCCGGGGTGCTAATTAATTTAAAACCTCTTCTCACTCCTGCGCTTACGAAAGGCATGCGGTAAAAGTAAGTATGCGCTAATTATTTTAAAACCTCTTCTCACTCCGGCGCTTACCAAAGGCATGCATTAAAAATTTTAGTGTGATGTAAGCTTGGACCTTAAATCCTACTGAATAGCTCTTAATCTTCTTCCCTTTATGCGATTTCAAATTACCGGTATTGAAATCAGCCTCCTCCATTTTGAAAATGATGACAATGGAAGTGTCACTCGTGACGTCACGAGTTTGACCAGGCGGTAATACTAAGCATGCGCTAATTATTCTGCGAAGCGAGTTTGACCCGGCAGTAATTAAAGGCAGGCGCATACCCTATGCCCTGCGGAAATTCAAGGAAATACGGTATTCTTTTACTGTTTACTATTTTGCTTGTTGTATTATTTCTTTCTGCACAGTTATTCATTTGGAAAAAATAAAATTACACATTTGCTAACTTGATTTTATCTGCAGGTCAAATGTAGTGTTATTTGTTTTTTTTTTTTTTAATCCAGCAGATGGCGTCGTGATGAAACACCAACACAGTATCAGTGCAGTGTCAATACAGTAGTAAGTGTGCACTTACAAACTTACTCACTAGTGAACACAGTAAATTATGTTCATGATGGTCTTTAATTATGTGTTTACATATTTAAAAATAACAGTAACGTTTTGTTATTTTTTTTTAAACATTGATTGCTACATTCCTAAGTGTCACGCCTGTAAGTTATGTTTTGGTTTTGGTCATGCTATGTTTAGTTTTTGGACATTCAGTCACGTTTTGCACTTCCTGGTTTTGTTTGTTTCCATGCCAACTCATTAGTTTTCACCTGTCACGTCCCTGTTTTCAGCCTCACACCTGTTTTCACTAATGATCATAGCTATTTAAGTCACTCTTTTTCTTGTCTTTGTCCTGGGATCTTCACACTCGCACACACGCTACCCATGCTGCACCTCCTTCATGCCCTCGTCCATAGTTCCATGCCGTGTAAGTTTTTGTATTAATGCCATGTGCTAGTTTTGTTTATAGTTTATTATTATTCATGCCAATCGAGCAAGTGTTTTTGTTTCATGTTTGTAGTTTGCAGCATTTATGCTAGTCTTTTGTTTGTTCATAGCCAAGTGTCTGTACCTCCTTGTGAGCGACCTTAGTTTGTTTATTTTTTATCATAGTTTTAAATAAACAACTATGTACTCACGTCCACGCCTCGCTCGTATTGATCCTCATCTGCATCGAAGAAACAATCCATGTCCAAGCCTTGTTGTTACAATAAGTCTATAAGATGCTACATTCTAAAAAACGCCCACTAAATTTACATTCTAATAACATAAATTAATTGATCTGCAGTCAAAAAGTTATTGGAGATTGATTTAATATTTTTAAATAGAAAAGTTGCAGCAATGCTATACATGCATTATAGCCAATGATGCAAAACTGAGTGGACACATTAGTCACAATTTCCTCAAATCACAAAGTCAATATTCTTAAAAGATCATAATTATCTTACTCTTTAGTTGTTTGATGTCGCCATACATACTTTTATACCTTCAAGAGTCTTGTAGAGTAGAAAGAATGGACAGATACTCCTCCCCCGCTCTGCACTTCCATTAGCCATCTTGTTTTTGAAGATTTTTTTTTTTTTTTCCCGAAATGATGACCAATGGGTGTCAGTGTCTGGTAAAATACAACAGCTTTTACTGTAGCAGCAGACTTTGACATTAAGACACATGCTGTCACACTTGCGGGGCCACATGGTTGCGGTAGTTGTCATGTTTTTAAGATGAGGGAGGATAGGAAGAGAGCAGCTTGCAGGTAAAATAGTATTTTAGTTCACAAGTAGTTAAATACTACCGAAACACCCTCGTGCAAGAATGTGCACGCAGAATAAATTACTAGTACGTCCAGCGGACAAAAGACTAAAACTAGGTAACACTCACAGTGAGGCATTAAATGAAAGAACAACGTGCCACACCAGTCAATTCTCTAACGCTGACTAAAGCGCGAGGCTTGCTTAAGAAAGCTGTTGGATTATTAACTCAAATCAGGCAGACCTAACAGCGCTCTGAGGCAGGGGTCACGTTGCTTTTTTGAAAACCAAACAGGAAGCGAAACCAAAATAAGAGTGCTAGACCAAAACTAAAACATAAAAAACAGGAAAAGGCCAACAAAGTCAAAATAAAACACAGCCTGATGTGACAGGCCGTGACACATGCGTATAGGAAGGGGGTCGGCAACCCGCAGCTCTAGAGGCCTAGTGGCTCTCTGGAGCTTTTTCAAAAATGTATGCCCATCCATCCGTCCATCTTCTTCCGCTTATCCGAGGTCGGGTCGCGGGGGCAGCAGCCTAAGCAGGGAAGCCCAGACTTCCCTCTCCCCAGCCACTTTGTCTAGCTCTTCCCGGGGGATCCCGAGGCGTTCCCAGGCCAGTCGGGAGACATAGTCTTCCCAACGTGTCCTGGGTCTTCCCCGTGGCCTCCTACCGGTTGGACGTGCCCTAAACACCTCCCTAGGGAGGCGTTCGGGTGGCATCCTGACCAGATGCCCGAACCACCTCATCTGGCTCCTCTCGATGTGGAGGAGCAGCGGCTTTACTTTGCGTTCCTCCCGGATGGCAGAGCTTCTCACCCTATCTCTAAGGGAGAGCCCCGCCACACAGCGGAGGAAACTCATTTCGGCCGCTTGTACCCGTGATCTTATCCTTTCGGTCATGACCCAAAGCTCATGACCATAGGTGAGGATGGGAACGTAGATCGACCGGTAAATTGAGAGCTTTGCCTTCCGGCTCAGCTCCTTCTTCACCACAACCGATCGGTACAACGTCCGCATTACTGAAGACGCCGCACCGATCCGCCTGTCGATCTCACGATCCACTCTTCCCCCACTCGTGAACAAAACTCCTAGGTACTTGAACTCCTCCACTTGGGGCAGGGTCTCCTCCCCAACCCGGAGATGGCACTCCACCCTTTTCCGGGAGAGAACCATGGACTCGGACTTGGAGGTGCTGATTCTCATTCCGGCCGCTTCACACTCGGCTGCGAACCGATCCAGTGAGAGCTGAAGATCCCGGCCAGATGAAGCCAACAGGACCACATCGTCTGCAAAAAGCAGAGACCTAATCCGGCGGCCACCAAACCGGAACCCCTCAATGCCTTGACTGCGCCTAGAAATTCTGTCCATAAAAGTTATGAACAGAATCGGTGACAAAGGGCAACCTTGGCGGAGTCCAACCCTCACTGGAAACGTGTCCGACTTACTGCCAGCAATGCGGACCAAGCTCTGACACTGATCGTACAGGGATCGGACTGCCATAATAAGACAGTCCGATACCCCATACTCTCTGAGCACTCCCCACAGGACTTCCCGAGGGACACGGTCGAATGCCTTCTCCAAGTCCACAAAGCACATGTAGACTGGTTGGGCAAACTCCCATGCACCCTCAAGAACCCTGCCGAGAGTATAGAGCTGGTCCACAGTTCCACGACCAGGACGAAAACCACACTGTTCCTCCCTAATCCGAGGTTCAATTATCCGGCGTAGACTCCTCTCCAGTACACCTGAATAAACCTTACCGGGAAGGCTGAGGAGTGTGATCCCACGATAGTTGGAACACACCCTCCGGTCCCCCTTCTTAAAGAGAGGGACCACCACCCCAGTCTGCCAATCCAGAGGTACCGCCCCCGATGTCCACGCGATGCTGCAGAGTCTTGTCAACCAAGACAGCCCCACAGCATCCAGAGCCTTAAGGAACTCCGGGCGGATCTCATCCACCCCTAGGGCCTTGCCACCGAGGAGCTTTTTAACTACCTCAGCAACCTCAGCCCCAGAAATAGGAGAGTCCACCACAGATTCCCCAGGTACTGCTTCCTCATAGGAAGACGTGTTGGTGGGATTGAGGAGGTCTTCAAAGTATTCCTTCCACCTATCCACAACATCCGCAGTTGAGGTCAGCAGAACACCATCCGCACCATACACGGTGTTGACAGTGCACTGCTTCCCCTTCCTGAGGCGGCGGATGGTGGTCCAGAATCGCTTCGAAGCCATCCGGAAGTCATTTTCCATGGCTTCCCCAAACTCTTCCCATGTCCGAGTTTTTGCCTCTGTGACCGCTGAAGCCGCACACCGCTTAGCCTGTCGGTACCTGTCCACTGCCTCTGGAGTCCTATGAGCCAAAAGAACCCGGTAGGACTCCTTCTTCAGCTTGACGGCATCCCTCACCGCTGGTGTCCACCAGCGGGTTCTAGGATTACCGCCACGACAAGCACCAACTACCTTGCGGCCACAGCTCCGATCAGCCGCCTCGACAATAGAGGTGCGGAACATGGTCCACTCGGACTCAATGTCCAGCACCTCCCTCGTGACATGTTCAAAGTTCCTCCGGAGGTGGGAATTGAAACTTTCTCTGACAGGAGACTCTGCCAGACGTTCCCAGCAAATCCTCACAATGCGTTTGGGCCTGCCAGGTCTGTCCGGCATCCTCCCCCACCATCGCAGCCAACTCACCACCAGGTGGTGATCGGTAGAAAGCTCCGCCCCTCTCTTTACCCGAGTGTCCAAAACATGAGGCCGCAAATCCGATGACACAACTACAAAGTCGATCATGGAACTGCGGCCTAGGGTGTCCTGGTGCCAAGTGCACATATGGACACCCTTATGTTTGAACATGGTGTTTGTTATGGACAAACTGTGACGAGCACAGAAGTCCAATAACAAAACACCACTCGGGTTCAGATCCGGGCGACCATTCTTCCCAATCACGCCTCTCCAGGTTTCACTGTCGTTACCAACATGAGCGTTGAAGTCCCCCAGTAGGACAAGGGAATCACCCGGGGGAGCACTCTCCAGTACTCCCTCGAGTGTACCCAAAAAGGGTGGGTACTCTGAACAGTCAGGACCCGTCCCCCCCACCCGAAGGCGGAGGGAGGCTACCCTTTCATCCACTGGGTTGAACTCCAACGTGCAGGCTTTAAGCCGGGGGGCAACCAGAATTGCCACCCCAGCCCGTCGCCTCTCACTGCCGGCCACGCCAGAGTGAAAGAGAGTCCAGCCCCTTTCAAGAGAAGTGGTTCCAGAGCCCTTGCTGTGCGTCGAAGTGAGTCCGACTACATCCAGCCGGAATTTCTCTACTTCGCGCACTAGCTCAGGCTCCTTTCCCCCCCAGTGACGTGACGTTCCACGTCCCAAGAGCGAGCTTATGTAGCCGAGGATCGGATCGCCAAGTGCCCTGCCTTCGGCTGCCGCCCAGCTCACATTGCACCCGACCTCGATGGAAAAAGATGAGGGGAAAAACATATAAAAAATATATTTTTTGTTTTAATATAGTTTTTGTAGGAGGAAAAACATGACACAAACCTCCCTAATTGTTATAAAGCACACTGTTTTTGTTAAATATGCCTCACTGATTTGAGTATTTGGCAAGCTTTGTTTTTGTCCTACTAATTTCGGCGGTCTTTGAACTCACCGTAGTTTGTTTACATTTATAACTTTCTCCGACTCTCTAAGACGTGTTTTATGCCACTTCTTTTTCTGTCTCATTTTGTCCACCTAACTTTTAACGTTGTGCATTCATGCCCAAAGGTGAGTTTTGTTGACGTTATTGACTTGTGTGGAGTGCTAATCAGACATATTTGGTCACTGCATGACTGCAAGCTAATCGATGCTAACATGCTATTTAGGCTAGCTATATGTATATATTGCATCATTATGCTTAATTTGTAGCTATATTTGAGCTCATTTGGTTTCCTTTAAGTCCTCTTAATTCAATGTATATCTCATGACACACTATCTGTATGTAATATGGCTTTTATTTTTTTGCGGCTCCAGACATGCATGTTTTTGTATTTTTGGTCCAATATGGCTCTTTCAACATTTTAGGTTGCCGACCGTTGGTATAGGAGAAGACAGCCCTATATACTGTAGCTGTCCATACAGTTACATTGCTAACAATGGGATGTTGCATCAGCAGTTAGGAGTACAGCAGTATCTCAATGTATGTGTTTAATTGGTTCTGTGACGAGGTCATAACTCAAAACACTTAAAAAACATCTCCCATTGAAATTAATTAAAATTGGTGCTTGGCCCCCCAAAACAGCACAATTTTAACATGTAACATGTTTTTTAAAAAAGAAATACAGACTTTTAGATAAGAAATATTGTATAAAAACAATGCATTAGAATATAATAGAAAAAACTACAGAAGTGTAATTAAGTAATGTAATAATAATGTACTGCATTTACCTTGTATATGTAGCCAAGCTAAATTTAATTTAATTTAATTTTTAATTTTTGGTAATTTAATTCACATAATTTTATTTCACATCATTTTCTGTTGTGAACTTCCCCAAAAGTGTCTGTCATTGTAAAAAGGTTCCGCCCTATTGTTTTCTATTACATACCTTTTTGTTTCCCTGGGGGGTGATTTGGCGTTGCACCTGTGTGACCAGCTTCAGTGAGCACTGACTCCTGCAGCTGGTAAGTCATGCTTATGTCTCTCTCCTTTTTATTTTTTTATAAACTTTTTGCCTGTCACTTTTAAAGTATTTTCAAAGTGAACACTGTTTTCTGGCATGCTGTTAAGCATCCGGGTTGAATTCCCGAATTTTCGTTTTATTAAAGTGTTGTAAAAAACGGACTTATTTGCTAAATGATGTGTGGATTAGCTTAATGCTAGCAGCAGTTGCTGCGGGGTTTCCTGGCCTCGTGAGTTTGTGCACGGGTCGGGGGTACTCTGCTGCGTCTGTGTGGACATCTTGTGTGCTGCTGTGCCATTAATGTGTGTGTGTTTTTTTCCTTTTTCTTTATTCTGTAGTGGAGAGAGATACTGTGGACTGTATGTGACGCCCTTTTCTTTTTGTCCCTATGAAAAAGGTATGTCTGTTAATAAGTTTTGGCATTGTTTATTGTAAGTAAAAAAATATATAAAATGAGTTGATGTGAGTGGGGAAAAAAAGAGGTGATTTGCTACACATAATAAGGACCTTTTTTTTCCCAAATGTATATTTTTGCTGTCTGCTGATGTATATACTTTATATACTGTTTTTTATTTCAATTAATTAGTTTTTGTACTGTTTTGTGCTTTGTTTGCCTTTTCATTATTTTTATTATCATTATTGTTGTTGTTTCCTTTTGTAAGCATAAGTTAGAGTTTGAGTGAGCACTGACTCCTGCAGCTATGGAGAGATATACTGTGGACTGTATGTGACGCCCTTTTCTTTTTGTCCCTATGGAAAAGCTGGTGAATAAATCCTCCTCAACTCGAATCCTGTGGTTCATCACGAAAAAAAGACACAACGCAGAACACTGACTGTTACAAAATGGTGCCGTGACCCGGATTCTTCTGATCAGCTGCTGCAGATAGCCGAGGTTATGCTTTGAGCAAGTAAGCGTATCGTACAGCAATCAGAAAGGATCCGTTGATCGTTGAGACGTTTGATAAAAAGTGATTTTGTTTTGCTGTGGCTGTGTTTTTCCACAATATATCATTACGTTTCCTCGCATACAGTGTCTCTATACCACATGTCTCTGTATAGTTAAATTTTATTTCAACGTCATATTCTTACTGTTATAGTCATTGTGTTTGAAATATAATGGATTTTACACCATTTGGGAGGGGTAGAGGGTGGGTGCAAGCAGGTACTGCAGCGCAAGCTAGGCAGCCAGGCTTTAGCAGCCCTGATGGTACCCCTGTAGCAAGGCAAATGTTTTCCACTCCCACCGCTGCTAATAATGACACCCTGGCACAATTGCGTAACCTTTTGGGGGAGTTGGGAACCCACATCGGTGACACTGTTGTTAGCCGGATATTAGCCAACCAAACACCTTCCCCCACACTTAGTTGTCCACACCCCATGACTCCACCCCCGCTCGAGCCCATACCTTCCCCAGCTGATTTGTCTCGACTGAACATTATGGTAACTGCAGCTGTCAAGGAACCAGTGATGTATAGGGGGGATGGCTCAGACAAATACACCGTACAAGAGTGGATAGATATGATGGACGCTTACCTGCATAAAAAGAATTGTCCGACTACAGAGCAGGCGGGTGAAATCCTCAGTCATCTTTTGGGACGAGCTAAGAGTATCGTTAAGGTGGGCCTGAAGAGTAGTGGTGATATAAACACACACCCTGAAGTGGTATACGATATACTCAGAAGATACTTCAGTGACTCTCCCATGTCTGGCCTACCGATGGCTGATTTCTATTCTACACAGCCTGACGCAAATGAGAACCCAGTTGATTACTGGGTTCGGCTCAATACAGCAGCCGAGCACGCTGACCAGCATCTGCGGAAAAGTGGAGAAAAAATGGAGAACATGTCAGCGCAAATTGCTATGATGTTCATCAGGAACTGCCCCAACCCCGAACTCTCCAGTGTGTTCCGATGTAATCCTATCAGCAAATGGTCAGCCGTGGAGGTGCAAGAAGCTATCGATGAGCACCAGAGAGAGCAGAAAAGTTCAAAATGGTGACAGCAGCTACCACTACCTGTCAACCTGTAGTTGAGGAGCTGACTGCAATGAGGGTGGGCGTTCAAGAACCATCTACACAGACAAAGGTGAGTGCAGTCACCACTTCAGAAGCAGGGGCTTTAGAACGAGTACTAAGCATGCTAGAAGGCGTTTTGGCCAGAGCAGCCTCCCCGGTCCAACAGCCGACCCAGTGGACACGCCCCACTTCTTGCCGTGTATGTGGTGACAAAACTCACATCACACGTGAACACTGCATGAAAGAGAAGAGGTGCTTTGGGTGCTTGGAACCTGGCCACACAAGGAGTGATTGCCAACGAGCCGCTCCACGCCAAACCCAAGCAGAGAACCACACACCCAACCAGGGAAACTGAGTCGCTCACACTGTGGGTGGCAAAGTGTGAGTACGTCATGTCAGACCCTCAAAACTGAAGAAGACATACATGCAATATATGAGGAGAGCTGCAAGACTGCACTGAATGGTGGTGTCATGATTTTCCAGAATATACACAAACTTGAGAAGGCAGATGATCTATTCTACACTGATGTGCTGGTGAATGACCAAGTTGCACTGTATGCCATGCTAGACACTGGTTCAATGGCTTGTACGATGCGTGAAGAAGCAGAAGAGGAGCTCCAAAAGGCAGGGTTTCTGTCAGAGGGTGCCCAGTCCATCAAATACATTTTTCTGGTGGGTTGTGGTGGTGTGCATGTGCAACCCAAGTGCATTTACCAGTTAAAGTTGAAAATCTACGGACAAGAAGCAATCGTGCCCACATTAGTTGTGCCAGGCCAGCGTGACCAAATGATAGTAGGTACCAATTTGCTGAAACACTTGCTACGCCAATTCAAACAAGATCCCAGCTATTGGCGCGTGATGAGTAAAGCTGACTCTACTGGTGAACCAGGCATCGAACAGTTTTTGAGCATGCTCTCGGGCATAACAAGATGGAAAGGTGACATTATCCCAGACGTCATTGGAACTGTGAAGCTTACTAATGCTGTGACACTGGTACCAAAACAGGAGCACATAGTGTGGGGAAAACTTCCTGGAAAGGCTCCTATCTCCGAGGGAAGTACCATACTGGTGGAACCGGCAAAATCCCACTCCAACCGGAAGAGCATCATTGTAGGAAGAACTGTGGCAGCAATGAGCGGAGACAGGTGGGTTCCTGTGAAGGTCGTGAACCCAAGTGATAAACCTGTAACACTGAGGAGGAACATGAAGTTAGCTGATGTTTCACCATGTGTGGCACTTGAAGACTTTGAGCTTGGAGTGGACTGTGTCGCCAACACAGAGCTAAAAGCACAAGGCCAAAGCGTAAGAGCAGACCCTGACCATGTGCATGACACCTCTGTAAATCTCACCCTTCAGGATAAGCTTGCTAATCTTGGGTTGGACGACATAGACATCCACTCATGTGAAGTGTCCCCTTATTGGAAGAGTCAACTTGTGGAACTCATACAGAGGCATGATGATGTGTTCTCCAAGAACAAGCTGGATTGTGGCCTAGCCAAAGACTTCGTCCACAGGATCCATCTGACCGATGAGCGCCCTTTTCGACTAGCATACCGCCGTGTCCCACCAAGCCAATACCAGAAACTAAGAGAGGTCCTTTCTGAGATGGAGGAGAAGAACATCATACGCAAGTCATCAAGTGAGTGGGCCTTGCCATTAGTACTGGTTTGGAAAAAGAATGGGGAACTGTGCATCTGTGTGGACTACAGGTGGCTTAATGCACGCACTGTGAAGGATGCCCATCCAGTACCTCACCAAGCTGACTGTTTGGCTGCGCTAGGGGGAAATGCCATATTCAGCGCCATGGACTTGACATCGGGGTTCTACAATGTCCCCATGCACGAACACGACAAGAAGTTCACTGCCTTCACTACACCAGTAGGCCTCCATTAATTCAACCGACTACCCCAAGGCCTGTGTAACAGCCCAGCAAGTTTCATGCGCCTCATGATGAGTGTCTTCGGAGACCAAAACTTCTTGACCCTGCTGTGCTACCTCGACGATGTTTTTGTCTTTGCCCCAAATGAAGAGGAAGCCCTCAAAAGACTCGAAATGGTCTTTAAGCGGTTGAAAGGACATGGGCTTAAGTTGGCCCCGAAGAAGTGTCATTTCCTCCGGCGAAGTGTCAAGTTCTTGGGCCATATCATTGATGAGAATGGGGTTTCGACAGACTCTGAAAAGATACAAGTCATCACAGACATGAGCGAAGCGGACTTGATGATGGAAGATGGAATCACACCTTCAGCAAAAAAGATTAAGTCTTTTCTTGGTATGGTAATGTATTACCAGAGATTCATACAAAACTGTTCCAGTATGGCGAAGCCCTTGTTCTCTCTGACCGCCGCTGCGACTGGAAAGGCCAACGCAAAACGGGCTTCTCACTTTAAAAAGCTTAGCCCAGGTGATTGGGCTCAAGAACAGAGTGATGCATTCAACCAACTAAAGGCTGCTCTTTTGAACTCAGTTGTGTTGGCCCACCCGGACTTTGGTCGCCCTTTCATCCTCTCAACCGACGCTTCATTGGACGGATTGGGCGCTGTCCTCTCTCAAGTCCCTGAAGGAGGGAGCAAAGCACGTCCCATCGCCTTTGCAAGCAAAGCCCTGAGTCGCTCACAAACCAAGTATCCAGCCCATCGTTTGGAGTTCCTCGCTCTCAAGTGGTCAGTGTGTGACAAATTCAGCCATTGGCTGAAGGGACGCTCCTTCACTGTTTGGACTGATAATAACCCGCTGACCTGCATCCTCACAAAGCCAAAGTTGGATGCTTGTGAACAGCGGTGGGTGTCGAAGTTGGCTCCATACGACTTCAGTATCCAATATATCCCAGGCAGTAAGAACATCGTTGCAGATGCCTTGAGCAGGCAACCCTTCATCAAGCCACGGGTCAGCGAGAGACTTATAGCAGAGCCATATAAAGCTCTGCTCGAGGAAGCGCAACATATCCGGGATGACAGGATACAGGATGTGTTTCGGCTGAGCACCAACTGCCAAGAGGTAAAACTGGGTGGGTCTGAAGTGGCATGCAGTTCAATGAGCAGTGAAGAAGTGAGGGCAGTCCTGGATGGTCAGATTGGGTGGGGTGAGGGACCCAAAGGGAGAGTGATCTCCTGGCTGGCAAATGATGTACACAAGATTGTTCCACCTGGGGAAAGTGTCTTACCTGTCTTCTCCCTTAAATAACTTCAAGACAAGCAACAGGAAGATACTATACTGGCAAGAGTCATCCACTATGTGGCACGTGGCAGGAGGCCATCAAGAAGAGAAAGAGTTAGTGAAAGTTAAAGAGCCTCTCAAAGTCCAGAAGACTCTAAAGCAGTGGGAAAAGCTTAAGATGTTGGATGGCATCCTATATAGAGTGAGCAAAGATTCACTAACTGGGAGGAGGCGGTACCAGTATGTTGTGGCTGCATCACTGGCCAAGCAGGCTCTGCAGGGTGTCCATGATGAGGCTGGGCATCAGGGACAGCATAGGACTCTATACCTGGCGAGACAGAGGTTCTTCTGGATTGACATGGAACGAGATGTCCGTGAATATGTCAAGTCGTGTAAGCGCTGTGTGGTGAGCAAGACACCAGAACCCGAAGGGAGAGCGCCTCTCGAGAGCATCAAAACAACAAGCCCTCTCGAGATGGTCTGCATTGACTTTTGGTCAGCTGAAATCCCAAATGGAAATACTGTGGATGTCCTGGTCATCACTGACCACTTCACAAAAATGGCTCACGCTTTTCCATGTCATGATCAGTCAGCAAAGCAGGTTGCTTGTCAACTCTGGGATCGATACTTCTGTGGCTATGGCTTTCCAGAGAGAATTCATTCCGACCAAGGAGCCAACTTTGAGAGCCAGTTGATCCGAGAGTTGCTGCTGATCTCTGGGGTAAAGAAGTCAAGGACAACGGCCTATCACCCCATAGGAAACGGTGTAGTTGAACGATTCAACCGGACATTGGGAAGCATGATCAGAGCTCTCCCTCCAAGCGCCAAGCAAAAATGGCCCCAAATGTTGCAGACATTGACTTTCGCCTACAACTGCACCGCCCTTCAGTCGACGGGTTATGCCCCGTTCTATCTAATGTACGGAAGAATTCCCAGACTCCCAGTTGACGTAATGTTCCACTATGTGGAGAAGGACTGTGACATTGTCGACTATGATAAATATGTCCTCAAACTGAGGGAAGAGTTAAAAGAGGCATTATCATCTGCCCAGGCAAATGCTGTCTCCAGTCAGCATCATCAGACTGAACTATACAACAAAAGGACCAAAGGTCATGACATCGCTGAGGGAGACCAAGTACTTTTGTCAAACAAATGTGAAAGGGCACGCAAGAAGTTGTCGGACAAATGGGAGTCCGTTCCGTATGTGGTTGTCTCAAGAGACCCAAGGTGTCATACCTACCGGATAAGGAACACTTGCAGTGGTCATGAAAAAGTCGTCCATCGCAACCGCCTCTTGTGTACCAACTTTCTTCCGCTTAAGTTGGAGAATGAAGAGGATGTTGAATCATCATTCACTGAGTCATCTGAGTCAAGGCATGATGAGACACAATGTCGGGTTTCGGATGTGGTGACGGGAGATGTCACAGAAGACCGAACAGTCAGTTGGGTTCTGGACAGTGCTTCTGCCGATTCGCCATCAGAATGTCTAGATGCTGATGAGGAGCTTGAAGAACCTGATCTGGATGAAAGTGTCAGCCAGAGGCCAATGAGTGTGTCAAGCATGATTGATGGGACAGGCCATGGTGACGACGCCCGAAGCACAGGGATCAGTGTAGTCTCCCGTATAAGAACAAGGGTGGGTAGGCTGGTGAAACCTGTAGATAGGCTAATTCAGAACATGACCCAGAAAAAATATCTGTTTGAGTTTCAAACCTCTGTAAACCATCAAGTACCATAAGATAGTTGTTTAATCCAATGTTTGGGGTTGAACATGTATTACAGTAGCAGTGATAAATATTAGGTACTCCTTGTCTTGTAAAAGGTATATTTTTTTATTACCTTTGTAAAGTAATGTGTAAGGTGGTGTAAAAGGCACCTCTTTTTGCAAGTGTACCCAGGAGGGTTGCGCAGCCCTCCTCGGCCATTTTCTCAGTGATGTGAGTAACTAATAAGTTGCATAACATGAATGTATTAGAGTACTCTGCTTAGTCTTGAAGTATTTTGGTGAAGTTCAGAGGGGAGTATGTAGCCGAGCTAAATTTAATTTAATTTAATTTTTAATTTTTGGTAATTTATTTCACATAATTTTATTTCACATCATTTTCTGTTGTGAACTTCCCCAAAAGTGTCTGTCATTGTAAATAGGTTCCGCCCTATTGTTTTCTATTACATACCTTTTTGTTTCCCTGGGGGGTGATTTGGCGTTGCACCTGTGTGACCAGCTTCAGTGAGCACTGACTCCTGCAGCTGGTAACTCATGCTTATGTCTCTCTCCTTTTTATTTTTTTATAAACTTTTTGCTTGTCACTTTTAAAGTATTTTCAAAGTGAACACTGTTTTGTGGCATGCTGTTAAGCATCCGGGTTAAATTCCCAAATTTTCGTTTTATTAAAGTGTTGTAAAAAACGGACTTATTTGCTAAATGATGTGTGGATTAGCTTAATGCTAGCAGCAGTTGCTGCGGGGTTTCCTGGCCTCGTGAGTTTGTGCACGGGTCGGGGGTACTCTGCTGCGTCTGTGTGGACATCTTGTGTGCTGCTGTGCCATTAATGTGTGTGTGTTTTTTTCCTTTTTCTTTATTCTGTAGTGGAGAGAGATACTGTGGACTGTATGTGACGCCCTTTTCTTTTTGTCCCTATGAAAAAGGTATGTCTGTTAATAAGTTTTGGCATTGTTTATTGTAAGTAAAAAAATATATAAAATGAGTTGATGTGAGTGGGGAAAAAAAGAGGGGATTTGCTACACATAATAAGGACCTTTTTTTTTCCTAATGTATATTTTTGCTGTCTGCTGATGTATATACTTTATATACTGTTTTTTTATTTCAATTAATTAGTTTTTGGACTATTTTGTGCTTTGTTTGCCTTTTCATTATTTTTATTATCATTATTGTTGTTGTTTCCTTTTGTAAGCATAAGTTAGAGTTTGAGTGAGCACTAACTCCTGCAGCTGTGGAGAGAGATAATGTGGACTGTATGTGACGCCCTTTTCTTTTTGTCCCGATGAAAAAGCTGGTGAATAAATCCTCCTCAACTCGAATCCTGTGGTTCATCACGAAAAAAAGACACAACGCAGAACACTGACTGTTACATATAGTGGACTTCTGAGGTATCTCCGTCCAGCTGCTTCTCCATCAAACACACTCTCAGCAGATTTTCCATATTTTCATGGATAAATGTCCGCCGTTTAGATAACAATTTAACATTCTTGGCTGCCATTAGACTCATTTTGCTTCAGTACTAGCAGTGATACACTCAAATTGCTTTGCCAAGTTGGCAACACACTCGGTAATTTTTTTTAATGATTAATTTTTCTATCTCAGCGACAATCGGGCGGAAGGCGGTGTACACCCTGGACAAGTCGCCACCTCATCGCAGAGCCCCCTGCAAACCCAAAGAGAATAAGAGGTAGGAAATGGATGGATGGATGGATTATTTTTTTCTTTATTTCAATAAATATCATCCACTTCTTCTCCTCAGCACTTTCCTTCACACTCACTTTTTTCTTCTGACTTTCTGAGAAACAAAGTTATGTCGGTCTCTAGCTATAATTACCCCGAATAAAACCAGATGTTTTGGGCGGATCTTTGTGACATTTGCTATGGCAACCTTTTGCATGGGATGCTTGTAAATGAAAGTTTTGCTTGCAACTTAAAGCCACTCTTAAGTTAGAGCACACTTAAGTTGAAGTACTACTGTAGTTGTTATCTTGTGTATCCTCCTGCCAATTTTCCCTCCAATTTTTCATATGTACGAGCAAACGCCAAAACTCCTTGAGCACATGTGAGCGACGGCAGACGTGCACACTGTTATGCGCTTATCTTTTTATTCGATTTTGTGCACGGCCTAAATTTTGCTGTGTGCGGAGGCGCGTACTTTAGAGGGAACGTTGCTTCCCGCCCCCCCCTAAAAAAAACATTCATTGTCATTTGTACCTGAGTGGATGTCACTGATTCCATAAACTGCATAAAAGATGTCTTCCATGTCATAACCAGGGGCGTCACTAGACCTAATACTGTACTGGGGCACACCAGGGGCACAAATAATTCATGTGAGCGTGCAAAGCGCGCAACCCAAAATATTTTTAGCACTTATTCATCATAAAAAATACATAAATAGTGCTTTAAACTATGAAATCATATCAGATTATGTTGTACGGATCTTTGATTAACCACCTGAAATTAACTAATGCATTTGACCTACTTGTGCACTTTTTTACTCCAGACTTGTAAACTGCTACTGGTAAAAGCAAAAAGGAAGAGCAATGATCCATCCATCCATCCATTTTTTACCGCTTATTCCCTTTTGGGGTTGCGGGGGGTGCTGGCGCCTATCTCAGCTACAATCGGGCGGAAGGCGGGGTACACCCTGGACAAGTCGCCACCTCATCGCAGGAGGAGCAATGAATCTTTTTTTTTTTTTGTAGATGTTAAATTTGCAGATGATTACTGCAATATGTATTTCAAAAAGAAGAGCAATGAATCTTTTTGAAATATATATTGCAGTAATCATCTGCAAATTTAACATCTACAAAAGTAAAACAAAAAATAAAGCACCCCTACATCTCTGGGTTCTTTTATATTATTTAATTTCCATTTATGGCAATGTGGCTAATCCTATTTCAGATACACAAAACTATAAAATATACACAAAACAATAAAGCCACAGTAGTAGAATAAATGAACAACTGTTGTGTGTTTATTCAGGGAATCATTTTCTGAGAAGTAAACTGTAACGTCTCCTTTTCATTTTTGCAAAGTGGTCAATCACTCTGGACAGACATGGAAATATTACAGTAACTGTTATACAGTCGACCAGTGGTTCCAACTGGTGGGTCGTGACATAAGAGTGGATTGTGTGTCATTTTCAGTGAGTCGCAGTCAGATGTGTGCATGAAAAAAAAAAGTTGTGGCAACAAAACCAGATATTTTTAGCCATTTTTCAAGTGACTATTAGTGAGTATTTTAGCAAAAGGCAAACCGACTAACAAGTTGGAGGAGGACTCAGGACAGACATGGAAATATATTTTTAAAAAATCTAAATGGGGCAACAAAACCCAATATTTTCAGCCATCTTTCTGAAAACAAATACAGAAATGTTACTATTTTTTCTGGAAACAAAACCAGATGTTTTAGCTGTAGCCATTTTTCTGGTGACAAAACAAGATTATTTTAGTCAGTCACACCGATTAACAAGACAAGTCTACTGTGCTATTTTTCTGTGAAATAAACTTGAATGATTTAAAAATTTGGCTCACGACTTGATGATATGGAAAAATGTTTTTCTTCCTGAAGATAAACCATTTGAGAAGCACTCAACTCACACATGCTTACTCCAAATCATCATTGATGCAGAACCAGCAGACAATAACCAATATTATGTTTCATGTTCATTGGAAATTCCCCCGACAGCTCGTACAACAAATGAATATGTTTGTCTTGATACAAGGAATAACGTTAGCTAACTTAGCATCAACTTAAGACAATGATGTTACCTAGCTAGCTAGGACTTCACTTACATCTCTCATTCCTGCTGCTTATTTTCTGCTGCGGGCAAATAACTTTCTTAAATTCATCTAGGAGTTACAGTTTGAGTCAAATCAAAATCAAAATAATGAAATCAACAAATTGTTGTTGGCTAACGTTACCTACCTCACGCAGTGAGTCTCACCCTCTCTCTCTCTCTCTCTCTCTCTCTCTCTCTCTCTCTCTCTCTCTCTCTCTCTCTCTCTCTCTCTCTCTCTCTCTTTCAACCGAAGTCTCGATCCACACGTGAATAAGTTACCATATTAGTTAGCCATGTGCTCATTATTTCGTGGAGTGAATACAGTAGCAATCAATTACCATACTAAGTAGTATGTGCGCTGTTGTCTATGTTATGTAGACTTAAAACTCTGAAGCGTTTTTTTTATTGGTGAATTTTTTACTGGGGCACTGCAGATCAACAGTGGGGCACGTGCCCCAGTGAAATCTGTCTGGCGACGCCCCTGGTCATAACCACTTCAGATTTGACGAAGGTCTGTGCTCTCCTTGTGCTATCTTAACTTTGAAACATGATCCCACTATGCAGCCATATTGATTTTTGGATTGTGGAACCTCCAAAGTCAAACGCAATAAATGTCACGTGATACTGGTTGACATAATGTACAGTACTGAAGACCCACACTGTTTCTCATGTTGAAATTTGAGATTCAACCCCAGAAAAGCGGCATATTTTTTCCAGAAAACTGTACCACAGGGCTATTCAACTGCCAAACTTGGGAGACAGAGATCTTTGCAGCAAGTTCCTAAAAACGCTGGAGCGCTCCTGATGTATAGAAGAACTTGGACCACTTAAAACACATTGGCAGATCCTTGCATTGACATTTTAACCTTGCTAACAAAAATAGTGCACTGGGGTCAATAACTAAGGTATTTCTCAAGGCACCCTTAAGTCCTCTAGTTTTGGCCGTTACACTTTTTTACATAATGTGATTTCTGTAACTGTGTTACTGTAGTCGTTTGTTCAACTTCTTTAGTTATACTAAAAGTGTTCCTCAAGGTTCCATTTTAGGTCCTCTTTTTTTCATCATTTCATTGTTATGTGTCTGTGAACGAGTCTCACCGTCGTGCGGGTTCCCGGGACCACCAAGGAAGGACATGGCTTTGAGCAGTTTTGACTTTCTTTATTTTACAATAAGAAAATTATTTTTCGGGTTTCTTTTTAGTCGCATGTGTCGTCTGCCTCTCGCTCTCTTCCGGGTTGCATGCGCTTTGTCTCGTTCTGTCCTTGTTTCTCCACCTCTCTCTACGACGTTCACGGCTGCTGCCCTTTTAAACAGTGTGAGAGGATTCATTAATCGCATATAGGTGCACAATCCACGGACCTGATCTCGATTGTGGCGTCGCTCCCGGCACGCCCCACCTCACCGCTCGCTCGCCATCCCCACCTCCTCGCCGCCATCTTGGGCCGGGCTCCGGCGTGCCCAGCCTCTCTGTCGGACTGTCGGCTTCGCCTCTCCACAGTCTTCCGTCCCCAGACGCAAGCCGGGCTTCCGACTGGCTAAGCCTACTCCCCCCTCCTTTTCTTGAAGGGGCGGGAAATGATTGTTACGACCACCTGTGCCCCCGGTCTTCTCTTTATTTTTCCCTTGTTCTTCTTTATCTTCCTCTTCATTTTCTTCCATTTCGTCTTTGTCTTTTTCTTCGTCTTTGTCTTTTTCTTCTGTATCTTTTTCTTCTGTGGCTTTTTTTTAAATTTCTTCTTCCTCTGTGTCATTTTCTTGAACTTCTTTAACTTTTTCTTCTGTATCATTTTCTTGAACTTCTTCAACCTCTTCTTCAGCTTCTTCTTCTTCAATGTCTTCTGTATCATTTTCTTGAACTTCTTCAACTTCAACTTCCTCTTCTTCAACTTCTTCTACAACTTCTTCTTCTTCTTCTGTATCATTTTCTTGAAATTCTTCTTCTTCAACTTCTTCTTTGGCTGGCTGTTCAAAGTCAGGACCCAGGATAGACCACTTCTCTGTGCAATAATTAGTTACTTGTCTCCATTTAAGGTGATCCCCTGCTGGCCTCCAAATGGACTGGACTTTCACATGAAGTTGGGACCCAGAGTGGCCACTCCCTATGCATCAGTCAGTGACGTCTCTCCATGTCTCCATTCAAGATGATCCCCTGCTGGCCCCACTATGGACTGGACTCTCACATTATTAACTGTATCCAGTCGACATCCATTGCAGCGGTCACCCAAGTGGGGATCCCCATATCCGCGGTCCCTTCCAAGGTTTCTCGTTGTTCCCATTGGGTAGAGTTTTATTTTGCCCTGTTTGGGATCTGAGCTGAGGATGTCGTTGTGGCTTGTGCAGCCCTTTGAGACATTTGTGATTAAGGGCTGTATAAGTAAACTTTGATTTAATGATTGATTGATTGATCATTTGGGCTATTTAGCCGGTGGCCCGTCAGTTTGATTTAAAGAATTTGTGAAATTGTGAGAGACTCACATTTGTGAAGTAGATTATTAAAATGCTGGCGACTTGTCCAGGGTGTACACCTCCTTCCGCCCGATTGTAGCTGAGAAGGCGCCAGCGCCCCCCGCGACCCCAAAAGGGAATAAGCGGTAGAAAATGGATGGATGGATTATTAAAATGCTGTCATAGGGATTATATTTGACTATCTTTTTTTTGCAGAAATTCAAAACCAGCAGGGCACTCTTGTAACTCTGACAAATTAAATAGACTAAAATCATGCTGGTTCTCCGAAATACTAGTGAATAGTCTGGCCCTCCTGGTCCTTAGCTTTCTGGAAATGTAGACCCCAAAACAATTTTGTCAAATATCCTCGCAGTGCCACTTTTGGGGGGGTTTGCAGTTTCCATTGTTTTTTTAACATCTATATTCCACTTTCATTTCTTAATAATGTGAATGTCTGCATATCTCAGTGGCCCCATCTACACATAATTTTAGTGTGTAGCCCCTGGCCCAGCCTAATTAACTCATCTGTGTAGTTAAAGCAAGAATAATGGAGGAAATCATTTATCACCATGAACATCCTTACCACTGATCTAGCTTCAAACATGGTAACAAAGGTGTATATGTGAAAATCAACACATGGTGGATGAAAACAGAAATCATTCATTCAATACACCAGCTACAGTTGATAATTTATGGCTAAAATGGACTTTTTAAGCAATATGAAAGAGCTGACAGACTGCAGTTTGGTGGGTGGCTAATTCCTGAAATAGGACTGTCAATTATGCATGTTACGGCCTGACTTCCTCCCTGCAGTCTGAGGCTTGCTCCGTTAAGTTAAACAGAAAGGAGAAGACACTAGAGGGAGACAGTTTGTGCACATCTGCAGCTTTTCACAGCTTCACAGAATTTTTTCCTCCCCTCTTAGCCTGTAATAAGCCCTCAAGGGGAAAGCATGATGACTCAATCCATAGTGATCAATGGGAAATTGTTTGTTAACACCAAAGGATAACATTGTATCACATTACTATCCTTGGCAAATTCACGAAAGGTGGTTTATGTTTTCTGAATACACCCTGGATTCTTTCACATTGAAGGGTGTTCACAGTTCAGATAGCATCTGAAAGAATTATGCCAATGACATACATTAAAAATGTTAGTTTCATGTTTGCACGCACAAATCCGAAGCAGGAATCAATGCAGAGAAAAAGCGCGTTCATGATCCAAGAACAATTTGGCCAAGGTCAAAGTAATATTGAGAGGGTTTAAAATGATTACTGCAACAGGAAATAGGACGCCTGCTCTTGAAAACGCCATCTCATAACTCTGTCTCTTCTCTCGCTTTCATTCTCCTCTCAGCTCTTTCACACACTATCAATTTTACTTCTCTCCAAATCCTCCACTTTTCATGCAAAGGCTCGATTAGTTACAAGCGCTTCTCCATGCCGGGTTCCCCCCTCTTTTGAAAAGAGGGTTCATCTATTTTAACATTGAAAAAAAAACCGACACAACTATGCTCTCAGAAATCTTTGTTATCCAACACTATGTCTGTTAATGTTTCATTATAGTTCCACACATATTCATAGATTTTGGAAGGGGAAGAAACACACAATATTGTCACCCTGCAAGACCCTTGTATTAAAATCCTCTTTGTCGTCATTTAATGTTTGCTCATGAAGAATGGCATTCATCCAAATCCTGCGAAAATATGACAAGCTAGCTGAGGCTGTGAATATTAAAAATAATGTGTGCTGTTTTTCCACTCCAATCAAATATTGTGAGATGTCACACTTGCTGCAGCGTTTCTGTCACGTTTGACTTCATTCTCACTGAAATGAAAGGCAGTGATAACAATGTTTAAAAACAACAACAAACCAAATAACCCAACCCCTATTGATAAATCTTTGACTTATTCGAGCAGAAAAACAAAGATGGTTTTCTGCACCTGATATGAAATCATCTTAAATCTATCACCAAATAGCAGAGGGCAGAAATATACACCCAAGCTTTTCACACAGGACTTCACATTTTCATTTTCTTTGACATGTGCGTGCTTCAATGAAATGCCACCAATTGCAGTTTTCTTTTTCAAGACACAGGTGGCTGCAATGTGCGGCCACCTGACTAGAGATATCGGCTCAAATCCTCTTTTCCCCCCAAAAAGTCAAGTCATTTGGGTTTTCATCGAAGTCATTGTTTGAAAAACATGCTGCCGGGCGAGATAAGGAGGACTCTCCGGTAGTATACTCGGGATAGACGGACCCATTCACCAAAAGTAATGCCGGAATGTAAATGATAGCGAGGGATCAGTCGTCATGTTTCTGCCAGAAGCTTGGGAGGTTTAAGTCAAAATATTCAAAAGATATCCCGCTCTCATTTGGGATTGTGCACAGTTAATCTGGCATTGGTACAAGGTTGCTTATACTGTACGTACAATATTATGAGTACAACGCTTAATTTAGAACATCAATGCCATCCACCAGCGGGGTTTGGTCTAAATGTCAGAAATATGCAAATGGATTGCATGCATAGTAAAAGGGTGCAAAAAGGACATAAAAATATAAAAGTTTGTTTTTAGGTACAGTTAATTTAATGTGCTAAAACAAGACAAAAAGTATAAGGGCCACACTGAAACACTCTATGAGCAGTTTGACGCAATTGTGCAAACATCTTCCGGTGCGTTTGTGTTTAAGTTAGCATGGGCACTCCGACTTTCACAAATCAAAATTCAAAGGATTATCCTAATACATTAGTCCCTTAATATGCTTGCTTAAATGGTATCTAAAAATCAACGTCTTACATTGAAATGACTTAAAATCAATTTAATTAAAAACAGCAACATTTATAATGTAATGTGCCTTTTAGTAAGAACAACTATTTTTTAAATATAAAATATTGTATAAAAACAATACAATAAAATGTACTACAAACAACTACAATAGTTTTATGAGTTAATGTAGCAATCATGAACAAAACCCAAAACCAGTGAAGTTGGCATGTTGTGTAAATCGTAAATAAAAACACAATACAATGATTTGCAAATCCTTTTCAACCCATATTCAATTGAACAGATGTTTTGGGCGTGTCTCACAGGGTTAACTATGACATTTGCTATACCAACTAATGGCGGCGATGCTTGTAAACTCAAAAGTTTGCTTACAACTTACAGCATAACAATTAGCCTGACAGACAACTCTAATGTCAACACTATAATGAATTATGCTTCCCATGTAGTCAAATTAGCGGCCACCTGTCAGTAGCAGCCACCCGAGGTGCGTAGAGTAGCCAAAATTGTAATAATGTAAGTGTACCATTAGAGCAGTGGTGCCCATTAGGTTGATCACGACATACCGGTTGATTGTGATGTATTGGCCTGTTGCTAGGCCTAAAAATCACCTATCATGTGATCAATCTTCACTATATCGTTAAATTTGCCGCTTGATTGACATACAGGGCAACGCTAGAAACTCTTTATTTCAACACAGGCTCTCTCTCTGTGAATGTTGTCAAAAGTGTAAAGACCAACCACACAGTTCCTAAAGAAGTGTTGCTCCATCCTGCCTGCGTTGACGAAATAAGGGTCGAAGGAAACTAAAGCACACAAGCTGGAGAGCTATGGAGATAGCCTCCAATGTGTTTTTTGTAATTGGTATAAAAACGAGTACGGAAGCTAGACAAATGAGAAGCAAAAATCTACACACTTTTATTTAGTATTTTGAAAAGTGAGGACTTTTTTTCCCCCATTCCAGTCATTGAAGTGTAATTTTCTTTCGTTAGTATTGAGGTATTTTTTGGCTGATCAATTGCTGTGGCTGGACCACTAACCACCCAAAATAGTCGTAATCACCCACGTTAGCATTCTATTCAGTTGTAAACAAATTACACACAGGAGCATCTGTGACCAATATGTTTGTAACTCCTGTTATATATTGAAGTCTAAATTGCTGAGTCTTTTAGGAATTATTGAAAGGACAATTTTGTATATGGGAGACAGGTGGTGTCGCAGACCACCTCGTTTGTTCAGGGAAAGTTTTTCAACCTTGACTTAAACGGCTTTCCTCACTCCTTTCATATCACCCGCCCTTCCTGTCCAGAATCTGTACATTTTTGTTTTCAAAGGAGTGCCTTTTCTCGCTAAGGTGCAGGTCGACAACTGAGTCTTGGCCTGAAAAGCTTGCCCATCTATGCTGTGCCATGTGTCAGCCTAGTGATTGTTTTGTTTCCCCAATACATGAATCAGTGCATTCATCATTACCCTGGATAGCATACACTAGATTGTTTTTGTGGGTGTGGGGTGTCCGGTCTTTAGGATGCACCAGTCTCTGTCTCAGGGTGTTGCCTGGTTTGATGTGTACTGGGATGTTGTGTTGGATAAAAAATTTTCTGAGCTTCTCAGATAGACCTGATACGTATGGAATGACAATATTTTTGCGTCTGTCACGTTTTTCCTCCTCATCCACTCGGTTCTTGTTTCTTCTCGAACTAGATGGAAAACTAACTCAATAGACAAAACCATCAAGTTCACGCGTGAGGAAGTCAAAGACAGCAAGTTGCCTGTTTTTGACTGAGATGTCTACATTGGAGAAAACAGGGGCCTCTATGTCTGGGTTTATCAAAAAACCCCACATACTGATTTATACCTACTTTTTAAATCACACCACCCAATGGAACACAAACCATCAGAACCCTACAATAAAAAGCTGATAATGTTCTTATATGCCCACAGGCCAAAGAGCAAGAGCATAGGCAATTGAGGGAAGCCCTCAAAACCTGTGGTTATCCCAGCTGGTTGTTTGTGAAAAGTGCATTCAGTTCCAGATTTGGAGTTTTAGCACCAGCCGCTTTACAAGATTTGACCAATGTAAGACTAAATTTGACCAATCTACATCTATGAGTATGAACTGGTGAAACCTACTTGGATGAGAGGCGAAATGTCTTCTAAGACAAACCAGACAGTCCAGTTGTGATCAATTGAATGCCCTGAGATAACATTTCTACTAGTCCTGTTGAATGTGTAGCAGCAGCTATGGTTCATTTCTTCATTCAAAGTCCACCACCACTTTACTTGTTTCCTTTGAACCTTTGATGAAGGTTAGTGTTATGTTTGTTTACGGAATTCTTTATTTACAACTCAGGACAACACTCGTTAAAATCTCACCTTCCGGGTTTATTGTTATTCTATAAGTATCAACACAGTGGGTGTTGAAGACCCGTTAACGGTTGCCAACTAGTTCATTTGTTATTCAACTTATGTGCAAATTTGGGTGCCTAGACACTTTACTGTTATTTGTGAAAAATTGTCTGTGATGTCTGCGATGAGGTAGCGACTTGTCCAGGGTGTAACCTGCCTTCCACCCGATTGTAGCTGAGATAGGCGCCAGCGCCCCCCGCGACCCCAAAAGGGAATAAGCGGTAGAAATGGATGGATGGGATGGAATGGATGGATGTATGGCTGTGATGTTATGTGCTAATTAATCTGCTAATTTGTTTGGTTTGATTTCATTGAGGCCAAACTCAACCAACATGTACTTATCAAGGTCACACACATTCATATTTCCATGCATTCAGGGGGAAGGCGGTGTACATCCTGAACAAGTCGCCACCTCATCGCAGGGCCAACACAAATAGACAGACACCCTTCACACTCACATTTACACACTATGCCCAATTTAGTGTTGCCAATTAACCTATCCCCAGGTGCATGTCTTTGGAGGTCGGAGGAAGCCGGAGTACCCGGAGGCAACCCATGCAGTCACGAGGAGAACATGCAAACTCCACACAGAAAGATCGAAGATTGAACTCAGGACTACTCAGGACCTTTTTATTGTGAAGCACCTGCACTAACCCCTGTTTCACCGAGCTGCACATTCCTATTTCTTTGTTGTTTATTTCAGATACCAGACATTAAACGTTCAAACATATGCCAAATAACAGACAGCAAGTGTAAAAATCTGACAGAGGAGAAACCAGCTAAGATATATGTTGGCGTGTCTGTAAAACAATTCTCCCTAAACAACACCCTACAGTCAGAACTCTTCACAATAACATTAGTATTATTATTTACACATGTGAATATATGGCTAAAAAATCTAAATGGCTGGCCACCTGCGTGTAGTCGCCACCTGTCTACCGTGGCTACTTTTGCTGTTTCACTTGAGTCTTCACAATAGACAGGTTTGACTGTATTTGTTACCTTTTCAAACTGGCCCTTATTTCACTACTTAAAAAAAAAAAAAAAAAGTATATTAAATATCTTATGGAGGTGGAGATGGATTTACCATGGAAATTAAACACACCTATTTTAGAACTGAGTAAAAATGTATATATCTTTTAACTAAAAGTTCTTTTGTGATTTCCTGTCTTTTTGAAGCTAAAACAAGTCACAATTAGGATTTAATGAAAATACACTATATTGCCAAATGTATTTGGCCACCCATCCAAATGATCAGAATCAGGTGTCCCAATCACTTGGCCTGGCAACAGGTGTATAAAATCAAGCACTTAGGCATGGAGACTGTTTCTACAAACATTTGTGAAAGAATGGGCCGCTCTCAGGAGTTCAGTGATTTTGAGCGTGAGACTGTCATAGGATGCCGCCTGTGCAACAAATCCAGTCGTGAAATTTCCTCTCTCCTAAATGTTCCAAAGTCAACTATCGGCTTTATTATAAGAAAATGGAAGAGTTTGGGAACAACAGCAAGCCAGCCACGAAGTTGCAGGCCACGTAAACTGACAGAGAGGGGTCAGCGGATGCCGAAGAGCATAGTGCAAAGAGGTCGCCGACTTTCTTGCCACAGCTCTCCTAATTTCATGTGACCTTCCAATTAACCCACGTACAGTAAGCAGAGAGCTTCATGGAATGGGTTTCCATGGCCAAACGCTGCATCTAAGCCATAAATCACCAAGTCCAATGCATAGCGTGGGATGCAGTGATGTAAAGCACGTCGCCACTGGACTCTAGAGCAGTGGAGATGTGTTCTCTGCAGTGATAAATCACGCTTTTCCATCTGGCAATCTGATGGACGAGTCTGGGTTTGTAGGTTGCCAGGAGAACGGTACATTTCGGACTGCATTGTGCCGAGTGTGAAATTTGGTGGAGTAGGAAATATTGTATGGGGTTGTTTTTCAGGAGTTGGGCTTGGCCCCTTAGTTCCAGCAAAAGGAACTTTGAATGCTCCAGGATACCAAAACATTTAGGACAATTCCATGCTCCCAACTTTGTGGGAACAGTTTGGAGCGGGCCCTTTCCTCTTGACTGGCCTGCACAGAGTCCTGACCTGAACCCAATAGAACACCTTTGAGATGAATTGGAACGGAGACTGAGAGCCAGGCCTTCTCGAACAACATCAGTGTGTGACCTCACCAATGCACTTTTGAAAGAATGGTCAAAAATTCCCATAAACACACTCCGCAACCTTGTTGACGGCCTTCCCAGAAGATTTGAAACTGTAATAGTTGCAAAAGGTGGACCGACATCATATTGAACCCCATGGGTAAGGAATGGGATGGCACTTCAACGTCATATGTGAGTCAAGGCAGGTGTCCAAATACTTTTGGCAATATAGTGTATTAACATTTACTGTAGTACCAATTATTAGCTGTAATACTCCAGTAAACAATTATTCATCTTTCTTGCAGAAGAACATGTAACGTATGTTTAGGCCTATAGAGCATGGTAGCATATAAACTGCACCCACCAAATAACAAAATTATAAAAATGTGATATATTAGACACACCGGACTATAAGCCGCAGATATATCCATCCATCCATTTTCTACCGCTTATTCCCTTTGGGGTCGCGGGGGGCGCTGGTGCCTATCTCAGCTACAATCGGACGGAAGGCGGGGACACCCTGGACAAGTCGCCACCTCATCGCAGGGCCAACACCGATAGACAGACAACATTCACACGGTAGGGCCCATTTAGTGTTGCCAATCAACCTATCCCCAGGTGCATGTCTTTGGAAGTGGGAAGAAGCCGGAGTACCCGCAGGGAACCCACGCATTCACGGGGAGAACATGCAACCTCCACACAGACAAATCCCAAGCCCGGGATTGAACCCAGCACTAATCAGGATTTTCATATTGTGAGACAGACGCAGTAACCCCTCTTCCACCGTGAAACCCGCCGCATATATATATATATATATATATATATATATATACAACATTCTGTAAATGTTTATTTACATACCTTCATTTTTTCCAAATATATCCAAATAGTGTCCGTAACATGGCAGTAAAACGGTTTCGTTTGATCAACAAAACAGACGTCTTCATCTTGTACCACCAGCTGTGGAAGCTATCTCTTCAATCAGCTAAACAGACTCAATAACGCCACGGTGACGTCTTTGTGAATGTACAGAGGAATTTGTAAAACTGCAACAAAAGAAAACAAAATACCGTAATGAGGTTTTAATACTAACACGGACACAACGTGTTACAATATTACAAATATGCATGAAATCACTCCTATAGACATCACACATGGGACGGTTTAGTAAGTAAGATTTGTTTCAGCTGCACTGTAAAACTTACAAACTATGCATGGAGTGATGAAAGAAGACTAATGCAGTACCGACACACAATGCCTTCTTTCATTGAAAATTATCCACTCAACGGAGAAAATAAGAAAACAGTAAAATGCAACTGTTTTGTCGAATCTATAGAATATGAATTATTTAAAAGATAAACAGAGAACGGTTTTGAAGGCACTTATTAACTTTTCGCTCTGTCGTTATCCAATATATCGGTTGTTCTGTTTTGTATTTCCCAGCGTCGCTCTCATCAGCCTCACGGGTTGATTTCAGTGTGAGTGGTAGAATCAATCAATCAATGTTTATTTACATAGCTCTAAATCACAAATGTCTCAAAGGACTGTACAAACCATTACGACCTTTTGTGGGTTCTTCCGAGGATGTTGTAGTCGTAATGATTTGTGCGGTCCTTTGAGACATTTGTGATTTGGGGCTATATAAATAAACATTGATTGATTGATTGATTGACTACGACATCCTCGGAAGAACCCACAAAAGGGCAAGGAAAACTCACACCCAGTGGGCAGGGAGAATTCACATCCAGTGGGACGCCAGTGACAATGCTGACTGAGAAACCTTGGAGAGGACCTCAGATGTGGGCAACCCCCCCCTCCCCCCTCTAGGGGACCGAAAGCAATGGATGTCGAGCGGGTCTAACATGATACTGTGAAAGTTCAGTCCATAGTGGCTCCAACACAGCCGCGAGAGTTCAGTTCAAAGCGGATCTAAGACAGCAGCGAGAGTCCCGTCCACAGGAAACCATCCCAAGCGGAGGCGGATCAGCATCGTAGAGATGTCCCCAACCGATACACAGGCGAGCGGTCCATCCTGGGTCCCGACGAGCGGTCCATCCTGGGTCTCGACTCTGGACAGCCAATACTTCATCCATGATCATCGGACCGGACCCCCTCCACAAGGGAGGGGGGGACATAGGAGAAAAAAGAAAAGAAGCGGCAGATCAACTGGTCTAAAAAGGAGGTTTATTTAAAGGCTAGAGTATGCAGATGAGTTTTAAGGTGAGACTTAAATGCTTCTACTGAGGTGGCATCTCAAACTGTTACCGGGAGGGCATTCCAGAGTACTGGAGCCCGAACGGAAAACGCTATATAGCCCGCAGACTTTTTTTGGGCTTTAGGAATCACTAATAACCCGGAGTCTTTTGAACGCAGATTTCTTGCCGGGACAAATGGTACAATACAATCGGCACGATAGGATGGAGCTAGACCGTGTAGTATTTTATACGTAAGTAGTAAAACCTTAAAGTCACATCTTAAGTGCACAGGAAGCCAGTGCAGGTGAGCCAGTATAAGCGTAATATGATCAAACTTCCTTGTTCTTGTCAAAAGTCTAGCAGCCGCATTTTGTACCAACTGTAATCTTTTAATGCTAGACATGGGGAGACCCGAAAATAATATGTTACAGTAATCGAGACGAGACGTAAAAAACGCATGGATAATGATCTCGTCGTCTTTAGTGGACAAAATGGAGCGAATTTTAGCGATATTACGGAGATGAAAGAAGGCCGTTTTAGTAACGCTTTTAATGTGTGACTCAAAGGAGAGAGTTGGGTCGAAGATAATACCCAGATTTTTTACCGAGTCACCTTGTTTTATTATTTGGTTGTCAAATGTTAAAGTTGTATTATTAAATAAAGGTCGGTGTTTAGCAGGACCGATAATCAGCATTTCTGTTTTTTTGGCGTTAAGTTGCAAAAAGTTAGCGGACATCCATTGTTTAATTTCATTAAGACACGCCTCCAGCTGACTACAGTCCGGCGTGTTGGTCAGCTTTAGGGGCATGTAGAGTTGGCTGTCATCAGCATAACAGTGTAAGCTAATACCGTATTTGCGTATGACGTCACCCAGCGGCAGCATGTAGATGCTGAAGAGTGCAGGGCCAAGGACCGAACCCTGGGGAACTCCACACGTTACCTTAACATAGTCCGAGGTCATACTGTTATGGGAGACGCACTGCACCCTGTCAGTAAGATAAGAGTTAAACAAAGACAGGGCTAGGTCCGACATACCAATTCGTGTTTTGATACACTAATAAAATATTATGATCGACGGTATCGAAAGCAGCTCTAAGATCGAGGAGCAGCAACATAGATGACACATCAGAATCCATCGTTAGCAATAGATCATTAGTCATTTTTTGCGAGGGCTGTCTCAGTAGAGTGATTTGCCCTGAAACCAGATTGAAAGGTTTCACATAGATTGTTAAACGCTAAGTGTTCATTTAGAAGTAGCACGCCATTCAAGATAACGGACAAGTGGTTTATCCAATCACATACAATTTTTTTTTTTTTTTACAAGGCCCAGCCTTCTAAAATACATATCCTATTGAGAAGTCCCAGATCCTTGTGTGGAGCTCAGCGAACTACAAGGATCTGACAAGAGTCAGTTTATATTTGTATGGCCATCAGCGAAGAAAAAATTGCCGGACCGTTTTATAAGCCACCAGCCGAAGGATGCAATGTGTGGGAAAAAAGTAGCGCCTTATAGTACAGAATGTACGGTATGTTTGGATTTGAAACTTAAGTATCGGCGTGGCTGCACTGTACTTACTCTGACATGAGCTTGGCACCATATTTTCTTATCAAAGCTTCTGGTTATGGACTTCTCTGATGGTTGGCACACATTCTTCTTTGCCTTCCCCCCCATCATCTGCTTTCCTGCCAGTGTGGTTCTCTCTCTTTAGTTCAACAGGTCATTTACCGCATGTAGTTTAAAGTCCAGCATTGTTTGCTGATTGTTTAAACACTATGCTGTCAGACTGGATCCAGGAATTTGTGATGACAACATCAAAGACATCTAACTCAAGGTCTGTAACTTGGTTCTGCTTGCCATGCGATAGAAGCTCTGCATGGACCTGGACTTTGTCTGTTGTAGAGGCCATCGTCACTGCCTTTCTGTTATAACATTTTCTGATCAACCAACAACAGTACTTCTCTGGACTACCATATTTTTTTTTCAATGGTGTGTTATCCGGTTTTGGGACACATTATGATTTCAGTAGCTGGAATGCCCTTGGTCAGCAACTCATCTACAAGTTAATTGATGTTAATTTGAAGGTGAACTCCTGTATGGACTTCAACCACCACCGCCTTAATTCACAATATTTGATCATAAAATGTATCATCTTCCTCCAGCATCATCAAAGTCCAGCATCAAACCAATGGGAAAAGCAAGGACAAACACCGGACCTTTAAAGCTGATACCAGACCGACCCCTGAGTTCAGTTCCAATTTTATGAGAGAGTTTGACATTTTTGCAGCAAATTAAATATATTGTAATAAAAACACTATAACTCTACGTTGGCATAGAGAAAATTGGACCCCTGTAAACACATTGGCAGATTTTTGCATTGACAATTTAACCTACTAAAGGCCAGCGTCCAAGGCAGTAGACACTTGTAGTTTGCATAAAAGATCTATTTTTCCTGAAAACGGTGACAAAAGAAATAGACAAAAAAAAATGTTTACCACACTTAATGAGGTGTTCAAAACAAAAATAATAGTGAGGGCTGCTGTTTGGCCCCCAGGCCTTTAGCTTTCTGCAAATGTGGCCCCGAGTACAATTTATACGAATAGCCCTGCTGTAGGGCATAACTTGCCCAGAACAAGTTACTGATAGGGCTGTGGCCCGTAAAAGGTACCATTTACTTATCGATGCAGACTTTCCTTGGTTTCGGCAGGCTAACGCAGCCTTGCCTTGTTCGGAAGAGGCCTGACTGTCTGAATAATTTATTTTTTCTTTGTATCCTCGTTACTTGCAGAACATTGGCAATTATCAGTCAGTTCATCAACTTTAAGAACCATTTTTTGGCTTATTATTGGCTTGTTGGGTTTTCCGGCCCAAATCATGTTGATTCTAGAAAGGCCAAGGCAGGGCATGTGAATTGACTTGCCAAAGAAGAGCTTAACTTCCATTGTGGTGTTGAGGGACACGTTCTTCCATCTGTATCCCTCGGTTTCATGACTGCTACCAAATTGTTTAAGACTTACAGTACGACACCGAGTACCACAAAAACCATTATACATAGGACTCCGGTCAGTCATCTCGACAGTTGGAAGGCCTGGGAATCCATGAGGGAGAACTCCTCATAATAGGAAGACTGTCATCCTCTGTGGGACAAGATCAGCACGTATGAAAAATCATTAGACGATATCAATCATATATGCTGATCTTGGCCTTGATCTTGGATCCTGTTCATCTGTGCTGGTCAGCTCATCTGATAAACCTCTTACCTCATCATTTCCCACTCTTCTTATCCCTCCCCAAACTAAACTACTATTTATTCCATGAATTACCTTACACATACTGTAAAAAAGATACAGGGAGATTATAAGAGTCATTCCTGCATACTTTTGGATACTGTACTATACTGTATGTGTGCCCAACCCAAAACTAATATTTATGGAGCAGTCAGTCTTTTTGACATATCATGATATGGCAACCTTTGGCCACTCAAATGTGTTTTTAAATGTGTCAAACTGAGATGGTATCTTTAGTGCACTAGTAGGTCATCCAATAGAATTATGATCAAATTTACTGTAGGTCTGGGCTCTCGAGTCAGTAGTCTCACACAGTTTTTGAATTATGAGTCATTCTGCTTTGTTAATGGTGTTACGTTAAAAAATGCGTATTAAAATCTAAAATAAACTCAAATAATGATATAGTTAACAGGAAATTAAATGGTTATTTATTGTAATACTTTAATTATTGCATATTTTCCGAGAAGTGTAGTAAAAAAGATATCACCACATACAGAGTGCAGAGTACAAGCTTTCCAGATCATTGTAGGTTGTCTGTGTGACATAATACTGTACACAACGTCATGCATATTCTCATGTTATCTGCACGCTTACAGAATTGATCCCCGTGGGAAAAATATTCATATTCCTTAATAATGAATATAGATGTGAAAGGTCGTGCCTCAGGGTCAGCAGCAAGGATGTAATTGTTAAATCTTGAACCTTTTTTGTTCAATTTGGACTTGCTTGAACAAAGGTTTAAAAGCTCAGGAGATTTACTAAAATAATCAGCTAACCCTGTAAACTAAAATTAGATAACATTTTGTGCAGCACAAACTCTGCTGGCAAGTACAGTATGTTACAAGCTGCTTTTGAATTGTAGTGATTGGCATTATTGATTTATTGAGGTAAACATGTTTTAATTTCATCATGTACATTGCCTGGTTAATTAATACAGGCTTGCAGCGGAATTATATTGTAGAACTCAACAAAAAAAGGGTCATGTATATACCTAGAAGACCCGTTATGTGCATATATTTTTTAAATTCACTCCCCCCAGATCACCCAAAAATACCAACATCACTACTTTAATTATGTTATCTCTTTCAAAATCATTACTAAATGTTGCTTCGATATTGTTTTTCAATGGCAACCAGCACAATGTATACCACCAGGTATCTTCATGCGTCCTAATGTGCAAATACATGGACGCAAACTTTAATGACCCTCAGAAGAGCACAGACCATCTGTCAAAGTTAAACAACTCAATATTAAAGGTCCCCTATTTACCGTTACAGACTTTTCTCACTGTAATAGCTATTCCAAGATCCACCAAACCTGAAAAAGATTTATCATATCCTTCCCCTGTTTGAGCCACATTTTTTAAAGAAGAGATAATCATGCGGTCGGTCTTGAATTTCCAGAGTTTTATAAAAACATGAACGAAAAACAACCCCTGACCTACCCAAGGCTATAGAAGCTGCCAGATGTATGTGCCCTCCAGTTCACAAAAAAAAAGAAGAAGCAGCCTTAGCCACACATTTTAAAAATGAGCATAGATCTCTGACCTGTCAATATTTATTATCATTTATTTATTATCATGTTAAAATGTGCTATGCTTGGGTCGCTAGCATTTGTGTCCTTCACCACTCCTAATGTTATGTTAAGTTAAAGTTAAAGTACCAATGATTGTCACACACACACTAGGTGTGGTGAAATTTGTTCTCTGCATTTGACCCATCCCCTTGATCACTCCCTGGTAAGGGAGGGGAGCAGTGGGCAGCAGTGGTGCCCCGCCCGGGAATCATTTGGGACGGCGTGGCGAAGTTGAGAGAGTGGCCGTGCCAGCAATCTGAGGGTTACTGGTTCAATCCTCACCTTGTACCATCCTCGTCACGTCCATTGTGTCTTTGAGCAAGACACTTCACCCTTGCTCCTGATGGGACCTGGTTAGCGCCTTGCATGGCAGCTCCCGCCATCAGTGTGTGAATGTTTGTGTGAATGGGTGAATGTGGAAATACTGTCAAAGCGCTTTGGGCTCCTTAAAAACGGGTATAAAAGCGCTATACAAGTACAACCATTTACCAATTTTTACCATTTATGGTGATTTAACCCCCAATTCCAACTCTTGATGCTGAGTGCCAAGCAGGGAAGTAATGGGTCCCATTATTTTATAGTCTTTGGTATGACTCGACCGGGCTTTGAACCCACAACCTACCATTCTCAGGGCGGACACTCTAACTACTAGGCCACTGAGTATGTCAACAAATGGCATAGATCACTTTGAACAAACACAGTGTTACAGTGTACAGTGCCTGTAAAAAATGGAAAGGCAATTATTAGGTTCCCTCCAGGTACTCCGGCTTCCTCCTACCTCCAAACATATGCACCTGGGGATAGGTTGATTGGCAACACTAAATTGGCCCTAGTGTGTGAATGTGAGTGTGAATGTAGTCTGTGTTGGCCCTGCAATTAGTTGGCATCTTGTCCAGGGGGTACACCGCCTTCCACCCGAATGCAGCTGAGATAGGCTCCAGCACCCCCCGCGAGGCCGAAAGGGACAAGCGGTAGAAAATGGATGGATGGATGGATGGAAATCTCATTGGCATTAATGCTACAGACACACATTGGAGTGTTTCTAGTAGGAGGTTTTCTAAATCCACTTTTAAATTCTCCAAATTCCAGCCACGAAGCCAGTTTTTGTCAATAGACTTTTAATGCACGCTCGTAGACCTACCTCTGGGAATCGTTGTAGGATGGTCTATTATTATAATATGGAACTTTTAAAGTCAACCTAAACTGTACTGTTCTACTCCATTCCTGTAGATGAAGATACCATGCATTGAGTTCCAACTGTTCTACAACAAGTAGCTTGTTTTGCCTTCAGCATCTTTGAGTCATTGCATAACTTGGTCCTATTGCAAGCCGACTTCAGCAGGTTTCGTCTACCTCCTTTATAAAACATGATATGCATTTGTCAAATACGTGGCATGTTTTAACATTTGTACATGTATGTGTTTTTAACACAAATGCAGACCAAAATATGTAAATACGACTGTAAAGCCCATTGTCCAGGTGGTTATCGTAGAAATAAGGGGTGGGGTTCCCCAAGGCTCAATTACAGGTCCCACTATTTTGAATTTTTACATGCTGCCTCTTGGGGACGTCATTAGGAGACACAGAATCAGTTTCCACAGCCGCGCAGTTAGAATCTTTCGGCACTGACCTTTTATTTTACCAAATACCAGAACAAAGACCCATGGTGAGGCAGACAGTACGGCCAACACATGTAGAACAACGTGAACAAGGGGTCAACGTGAATGACTGCTCGCTGACTGCTCTTGTTGCAAAAAAGCTAAGTATCGTTCTATCTGTGTGATTTTAACTGTTTTGCAGCTTTATTTACAACTTATCGAACATATTTAATAGTTCAATTTAACTTGCAAATCACCCGATCTCTGTCTCACCACTTCGCCCTCAGCTAGCTAGCTGCTAAGCTAACGAGGCTAGCGGAGAAAGGCAGCGCCGGTCTGAAGGAAGCTTCTCCCCCGCCACCGTGACCACCACTTCCCGAAGACAGCTGGCACTCCACTCGGCGACGGAAAGTTTCTGTGAGTATGGCTTCCTGCGCTTCGTGCACTTTACTCATGGATAGGTTGGCTTTGCTAGAGAGCCGTGTCCGCCAGTTAGAGCAGTGTAATTTCGTAACTTTAGATGTTGCGGACACATCTGCTAGCGTTAGCTGTAGCGAGCTAACTAGCCCAGCTTGTAGCAGCCCTAATCGGCCTACAAGCTACGGTGTACCGGTTGAGACGCATAATAGATTTAGCCCTTTAGCTAGTCCTACACCCCAGTCTACCGGGCACCACACTTTAGTTATAGGGGACTCCATCACCCGAAACATAAAGCTTAGCAAACCAGCCACAATTAAGTGTATTCCCGGGGGCAGAGCACCTGACATTGAAGCTAATCTTAGGGAGCTAACTCGCAACAGGTCTAGTAAGCACGTACGGCAGGCTAACCGCACCACTAGTTATGCGAATATAGTAATACACGTTGGCTCCAATGACGTTAGGATGAGACAATCAGAGATTACAAAGAGAAACATAGCCAGGGCTTGTAATCTCGCCAGAAAGATGTCCAGGCATCGAGTAATTGTCTCTGGCCCCCTGCCTGGGAGAGGCAATGATGAGAGATATAGCAGATTAGTCTCTCTTAACAGGTGGCTGGATAGCTTCTGCAGACAACAGGGATTTACGTTTATTGATAATTGGCCCTCTTTCTGGGGCAAACCTGGCTTGCTGAGGAGAGACGGCCTTCACCCTAACCAGGAAGGCGCTATCCTCTTGTCTCGGAACATAGACTTCGCATTGAGCCACATTTGACTAACTGCACTAGAGCAAGCCCGGTCACAGGCAATTACAGAGCCTGCTAGCCTGGGTATGGAGTCAGTTAAGTTAGAGCTAGCCAGCGCCAGGCTGGATGATCCCTGTACACATAGCAATTTTCGTAGAATAATACACAACTCACAAAATGTTTTTTCTACTGTGTCTATGACTTCGTCAGAGTTAGACATGCGTTCTACTGAGGTGGCAAATTATGATGCGTTCAGTTTATCGCAGCGCCAAGTAGACAATCTGAAAATTCCCGTCATATCAATTCCTAGATATGGTCGTAATTATTTTAAGTACACTGCGCATAATAAACGCAACATTATTAATATTGCTACTACGGATAATTTTATCAACAACTCCTTAAAACAGCCCACTACCTATAATATGGGCTTTCTAAACATCAGATCTTTGTCTCCCAAAACGTTATTAGTCAATGAGGTCATTAGAGACAACAACCTTAACGTCATCGGTCTTAGCGAAACCTGGCTTAAACCAGACGACTTTTTTGCGATAAATGAGGCATCCCCTCCTAACTATACGAATGCGCATATTGCCCGTCACCTCAAAAGGGGAGGGGGTGTCGCACTAATATACAACGAAAACTTTAACTTTAGTCCTAACTTAAATAATAAATATAAATCGTTTGAGGTGCTTTCTATGAAGTCTGCCACACCTCTGCCTCTGTGCCTGGCCGTTATCTACCGCCCCCCAGGGCCCTATTCGGACTTTATTAGTGAATTCTCAGAGTTTGTTGCTGATCTAGTGACGCACGCCGATAATATAATTATAATGGGGGACTTTAATATCCATATGAATACCCCATTGGACCCACCGTGCGTGGCGCTCCAGACTATAATTGATAGCTGTGGTCTTACACAAATAATAAATGAACCGACGCATCGCAGCGGTAATACAATAGACCTAGTGCTTGTCAGAGGTATCACCGTCTCCAAAGTTATGATACTCCCGTATACTAAAGTAATGTCCGATCATTACCTTATAAAATTCGAAGTTCAGACTCATGTTCGGCAAGCTAATAATAATAATAACTGCTATAGCAGCTGCAACATTAATGCTGCCACAACGACGACTCTTGCGGACCTACTGCCCTCGGTAATGGCACCGTTCCCAAAGTATGTGGGCTCTATTGATAACCTCACTAACAACTTTAACAACGCCCTGCGCGAAACCATTGATAGTATAGCACCGCTGAAGTTAAAAAAGGCTCCAAAAAGGCGTACGCCATGGTTTACTGAAGAAACTAGAGCTCAGAAATTATTATGTAGAAAGCTGGAACGCAAATGGCGCACGACTAAACTTGAGGTGCACCATCAAGCATGGAGTGATAGTTTAATAACTTATAAACGCATGCTTACCTTAGCTAAAACTAATTATTACTCAAATCTCATCCGCATTAATAAAAACGATCCAAAATTTTTGTTTAGTACAGTAGCATCGCTAACCCAACAAGGGACTCCTTCCAGTAGCTCCACCCATTCGGCAGATGACTTTATGAAGTTCTTTAATAAGAAAATTGAACTTATTAGAAAGGAGATTAAAGACAATGCGTCCCAGCTACAACGGGGTTATAGTAACACAGATGCGATTGTATATACGGCGGATACTGCAAATATCCAAAATAGTTTCTCTCGTTTTGATGAAATAACATTAGAAGGATTGTTACAACGTGTAAATGGAATAAAACAAACAACATGTTTACTTGACCCACTTCCTGGGAAACTTATCAAGGAGCTTTTTGTATTATTAGGTCCATCAGTGCTAAATATTATAAACTTATCACTTTCCTCGGGCACTGTTCCCGTTGCATTCAAAAAAGCGGTTATTCATCCTCTCCTTAAAAGACCTAACCTCGATCCAGACCTCATGGTAAACTACCGACCGGTGTCTCACCTTCCCTTTATTTCGAAAATCCTCGAAAAAATTGTTGCAGAGCAGCTAAATGAGCACTTAGCGTTTAACAATCTATGTGAAACCTTTCAATCCGGTTTCAGGGCAAATCACTCGACTGAGACAGCCCTCGCAAAACTGACTAATGATCTATTGCTAACGATGGACTCTGATGCGTCATCTATGTTGCTGCTCCTCGATCTTAGCGCTGCTTTCGATACCGTCGATCATAATATTTTATTAGAGCGTATCAAAATACGAATTGGTATTTCAGACTCAGCCCTGTCATGGTTTAACTCTTATCTTACTGATAGGATGCAGTGCGTCTCCTATAACAGTGTGACCTCGGACTATGTTAAGGTAACGTGTGGAGTTCCCCAGGGTTCGGTCCTTGGCCCTGTACTCTTCAGCATCTACATGCTGCCGCTAGGTGACGTCATACGCAAATACGGTATTAGCTTTCACTGTTATGCTGATGACACCCAACTTTACATGCCCCTAAAGCTGACCAACACGCCGGACTGTAGTCAGTTGGAAGCGTGTCTTAATGAAATTAAACAATGGATGTCCGCTAACTTTTTGCAACTTAATGCCAAAAAAACGGAAATGCTGATTATCGGTCCTGCTAGACACCGACTTCTATTTAATAATACAACTTTAACATTTGACAACCAAATAATAAAACAAGGTGACTCTGTAAAAAATCTGGGTATTATCTTCGACCCAACTCTCTCCTTTGAGTCACACATTAAAAGCGTTACTAAAACGGCCTTCTTTCATCTCCGTAATATCGCTAAAATTCGCTCCATTTTGTCCACTAAAGACGCCGAGATCATTATCCATGCGTTTGTTACGTCTCGTCTCGATTACTGTAACGTATTATTTTCGGGTCTCCCAATGTCTAGCATTAAAAGATTACAGTTGGTACAAAATGCGGCTGCTAGACTTTTGACAAGAACAAGAAAGTTTGATCATATTACGCCTGTACTGGCTCACCTGCACTGGCTTCCTGTGCACTTAAGATGTGACTTTAAGGTTTTACTACTTACGTATAAAATACTACACGGTCTAGCTCCAGCCTATCTTGCCGATTGTATTGTACCGTATGTCCCGGCAAGAAATCTGCGTTCAAAAGACTCCGGCTTATTAGTGATTCCTAGAGCTCAAAAAAAGTCTGCGGGCTATAGAGCGTTTTCCGTTCGGGCTCCAGTACTCTGGAATGCCCTCCCGGTAACAGTTCGAGATGCTACCTCAGTAGAAGCATTTAAGTCTCATCTTAAAACTCATCTGTATACTCTAGCCTTTAAATAGACCTCCTTTTTAGACCAGTTGATCTGCCGCTTCTTTTCTTTCTCCTATGTCCCCCCCTCCCTTGTGGAGGGGGTCCGGTCCGATGACCATGGATGAAGTACTGACTGTCCAGAGTCGAGACCCAGGATGGACCGCTCGTCGGGACCCAGGATGGACCGCTCGCCTGTATCGGTTGGGGACATCTCTACGCTGCTGATCCGCTTGAGATGGTTTCCTGTGGACGGGACTCTCACTGCTGTCTTGGAGCCACTATGGATTGAACTTTCACAGTATCATGTTAGACCCGCTCGACATCCATTGCTTTCGGTCCCCTAGAGGGGGGGGGTTGCCCACATCTGAGGTCCTCTCCAAGGTTTCTCATAGTCAGCATTGTCGCTGGCGTCCCACTGAATGTGAATTCTCCCTGCCCACTGGGTGTGAGTTTTCCTTGCCCTTTTGTGGGTTCTTCCGAGGATGTTGTAGTCGTAATGATTTGTGCAGTCCTTTGAGACATTTGTGATTTGGGGCTATATAAATAAACATTGATTGATTGATTGATTGAACAACCTGCCAGGGAGTCTCAGGGCTGCAGGACACACCGGTTAAAGGCACACCTTTTCAATTAGGCTTTTTACTGATCATTTTCAGTCTTCCCAGGTTCTTAATTTTTGTTCTGTTGTATTTTGATTGTATTTATTGCTAAAATTACTACTATGGTTGTCACAATTTAATGTTTTTTTAAAATTGATTTTAACTATAAAACATATTTTAAGAATTTTGGTATATTTTTTTAAATGTTTTTATTGGAATTTCTGCATTAGGCCCACTTTATATTATCATAAAGAAGATTATTTGTTTTGTACACACAAGCTTTTGACTGTTAAATATGTTTATCTTCTTCCGTGTTACTTTTGTAAAGGTTAACAGGGTTGTCCCTTGTTTATCGCGGTTAATTGTGGCTGGACATGACCGTGCAAAACACATTTTCGTTAAGTGGAATCCTAAATTATCAATCTAATATTTTCATAGCTAAAGCATAGAAAACCTGTTTACAATCTTTGAAATAGGTTTTTAACATTATAAGAGCCCTCTAGACATGAAATAACACCATTTAGTCACCTTTACATTCATTAAACTATTATGTAATGCTGCTTGAGGTTGCAGACAATCAGTGGCCAAGATACCAAACAGCGCACTCTTAATAATTAGGTCTTATCTAAAGGGCAATACTACTGTATTCATGTTAACATTCAAGCTAGTAAATTAATACTATCACCGGGAGTTTTTTTTTTTTAAATGAAGTATTAATCACTGTTTTATGAGAAATAAAATTTTAAACGGCAATATCAGGGATTTTTATCGCGGTTTGTCAGGGTAATCATTACATCCCTATTCTGTATATAAAAAATAAATCATTAGAGTCAAAGGGGACAAAAAGAGTCCCAGTGTATAGTTAGTCTATAGTTTTAACAACTTTGGAATATGGTCATCCTTTGTTCGTATAGCGGTTAATTGGGAGCGGACATGACTGGGATATAATGATTTCTGCGAAGTAAGATTAATTTTTAGAAATATATATTTTCATAGAGCATAAAAAACTGTTTATGACCTTCTAAATTTTTTTTAAATTAATTAGAGCCCTCTAAACATGAAATAACACCCTGAAGCCAGTTACCTTTATACTAAATTTGCCGAATATATTAGCCTT
>NC_084614.1:28374502-28394502 GCF_033978795.1 Nerophis ophidion | reverse complement strand
TCTCACCGAAACCTGCTGGTTGACATTCAGTTGGGATCCATGTCCACTCTGATCCATAGTAAAGTTTCACCTCTGTGAATTTTAAACAAGGAATCACTGTGTGTTTGTGTGGCTAAAGGCTAAAGCTTCCTAACTCCATCTTGCTACTTTGACTTCTCCAATATCAATTGAACAAATTGAAAAAGATTGAGCAACACAGTTCTCCAAAATACTGTGTAATTATGCCGTTTAAGCAGACGACAGTTAGCTGTTTGTGTGCGCAGCGCTCATACTTCCTAAAAACCTGTGACCTCTTGCGTACACGTCATCATTACGCGACGTTTTCAAGAAAAAACTCTCTGGAAATTTAAAATTGCAATTTAGTAAACTAAAAAGGCCGTAATGGCATGTGTTGCAATGTTAATATTTCATCATTGATATATAAACTATCAGACTGTGTGGTGGGTAGTAGCAGAGGTGTGGACTCAAGTCTCATGACTTGGACTCGAGTCATGAATTTGATGACTTTAGACTCGACTTGACAAAATGTAAAAAGACTTGCAACTAGACTTAGACTTTAACATCAATGACTTGTGACTTGACTTGTACTTGTGCCTTTTGACGTGACAAGACTTGCTACTTTCCCCAAAACCCAACGATTAAAAAGTTATTCAGGAGCGCTCCGTATCTGTCCGTGTCTGTCAGTGTGTGTGCGATGACAGTGCGCGCGCTACCTGTCAGAACAACAGCCAATCAAATTGAATCCACGTTATTTTCGTCACACAGTATTCAGCCAATCAAATTGCATGAAAACCAACAAAGAAGAGCTCTCATACAACACGCCAATGAGGAAAAATAATGCCAAAAATGGTTTTGTTAGGGTATTAAAACTACGACTTGGTCAACAAAAAACGAATCCCAGTATGCAAAGCATGCGGTTCGTTCAAAGATTACAGACAGAGACGCAACAACTTCCAACTTCGTTCGACATTTGAAGATGCACAAAGAAGAGTAAGTTTTGAATGTAAGTTAACATTTATTGGCTGAGTAACGTAACTTTTATTTGCTGTTTAGTTAAATCAGTGAGGCTGTCAACTCACTGCTAACGTATGAAAATAGACATTTCATAATGGTACACAGCATCGAGCACTACTGCCTACTGGCGCTGACGTGACGAGGGGCCGCCATCTTGGAGTGGTGATCCCCTCCAGTCAGTGCAATTCATTTGGTAGGAGCAATAAACTGTCAGCGCATTTAATCAATTTTACCTCACTGAATACCACTGATAATCACCCGCTTTTTTTTCATACGTGTAACTATGATAAAAGACACATTTTTTGGCGTGTTCATTGTTTGCTTAATGGTAGTGTAATATTCTTATATGCTATAAGTGAGCAGACGTCCAACATCAAAACTGGGAATAATAATCCCAAAAAGGGGGAAAAAAACGGTCAGCTATTTTTAAGGTGAAGAAACAATATGATTAGGTTATATATACATGCATATATCCTACATAAACTCTGTATAAATACATTAGATATCTATATATCTTATAGGCTGTATCTCTGTTGCTGCAACAGCAGAGAGTTTATTCTGTCTTGACACTTTGTATTAATATTTTGTATAACATTCTTCCCTTAAATGATCATGTTTACAGTGATTGTTTTATATGTATTTTTCATGTATGTTGCTTCGGATAAAAGCGTCTGCCAAATACTTAAACATAAACATATATACCTTTATAAAGACCTGAACGTCTAACAGCTAAAACCACAAATCTGTTTTACTGGATTCAGAATAAAAGCAAATTCTGTTTTACCCAACAATGTTAGTATTGGAATATTGTTACTTGAAGACTTATTCCTGGTTACAATTACACTGTTAAGAAAGTATTGTCTTATACTTTGCCTAAAATGAGAATGCATCATAATCAGTAGCGGCTGGTGAATTTCGTTTTAGGTGGGGCTGAAAGTTTGTAAACCAAATACCTGGAGGGGCGTCATCCTCCCCCAGAAGATTTATTTGTGATTTTCACGTACAAATTGAAGATCTTTGCTCCTTCTCAACTATGTGGTAATATTCTTTTCACAAAATACAACCATGTTAATGTTCAATCTTACTTGTGAAAAGTATTCCCCCGATTCCTATTTTCAACAGTCCGCTCATTTGAGCAGGAAAACGCTGAACACCCGCATAGCATCTTTGTTTGATACCTGTCAACTGTCAGTTTAGGCTGCTTGCCGGCTCCTCATCACCACTTCAAGATGGTGGCCAAATCGCTCACGTCACAGCAGCCAATGCTGCGTCTACTTATAATATGTCTATGGTTATAGCGTCATTGCAAACATGACAATCTGTTGCGTCCACTGCAGTTCGCTACCTTATTCATACTTTTTGTCAAGTTTTTTTTTTTAAGCAGGGTTGCATGAGGTACCTACACATAATGTTACGTTAGTCAATGTATCACACACGGTAACGTAACGTTATACAGTGGTCAGCAACACCCCATATTTTAGCCACCTACAAAAAGACAAACAGTCAGATAAAGGTCAGTTAAAATGTATACTATATTAAGAATATGTGTACATATTCCATAGGGTCGTGAAATCTAAAAAGTACAACTCTGTTCCTTGTTATTTTCATGTAGTTATGTTTTTCATGTGTACGCACACATCAACACACATACAGTATGAGATGAGATCAATGAGATAAGGTAAGAACAGGATAGAAACTGCTGTGGAACTAGTTACAATGCAATATGCCCTGGAAATACAATGTTAACACCTTTGTGCAAATAAGTACAGTTCCACTTGTTTTTTTCAAATGTGTTCATTCTGTAAAGGAATGAGTTAAATGTTTAAAATAACTGGTTAATAGTGCTATTATGAAGTACAATGTCAGCACATTTTTTTTAATAATAATAAATACATACAGCGTTTTAAAAGCATACACAATCTGTGTAAATATATTAGTCTGTGGTTAAAAGGACTTGAATTGACTCGAAACTCAAAATGCAGGTCTTGGGACTTGACTTGAGACTTTCCATTCTTGACTTTGGACTTGACTCGGGACTTGCCTGTCTTGACTTGGGACTTGACTCGAGACTCGAGGGCAAAGACTTGAGACTTGTGACTTGCAAAACAATGACTTGGTCCCACCACTGGGTAGTAGTGGGTTTCAGTAGGCCTTTAAAAGAACACGTTAAAACTATCTGACCAAATTACAGCCCACTAACTTTTAAACTGAATAATTAGTTAAATTTAAAAAAAAACTTTTTATTTTTATTTTTGCCTTTCGTCCTTTTTTTAAATGTTCAACAATAAAATGACAAATAGGAGGCTGGCTTTTCAGATTTCCCGAACTGACGTCAATTGGATTGGTTCGGTGACAGCTCTTGGCCCCGCCCCCTCGTGATCCAAGGTAGCTGGTTGTGCGTGGAGAGGGGAGGAGGGAGGAGGGAGGAGGGAACAGGGGGCTGAGCTGATCCCACGTGTGACGCTGTCGTTCCCGGCTCAGTAATATTCTCATAGCGGGGCTTTGCATATCTCCTGCCTGGCACTGTGTCTCTCACTCTCACGGTAGTCCCAGCCGATAGTTTTTTTGGAATAGCTATGGAAGGAGACGGGAGTCAAACCACATCCGGAAGCCTAAATGACTCACACCATGACCCCGGGTAAGAACATTCGTTCAAGCTTCGTGTTTTTTTTTGTTTTTTTTTGTAATGCAACATCTTGGAAGGGGACTTGGACTGGCGTGCCGGATGGATTCGTCCGACATAGTAGCACTTAGTGCCTTTTCGAGAGGGGGGCAGTTTTTACACAGCGAGAGTGCCCTCCTTCCTTCCCCCCCTCTGTGGTTTTCTACACCGAGCGAGACTATTATTACAGTCTCGCTTTATCCTTTAAGGTCGCTTTCAGAAGTAGTTAGTCGTCAAAATGGCCGAACTGACATCTGGACTGACTTGTGTTGTGTTTCCCCCTCACAGTAAAATGTTTATCGGTGGTCTCAGCTGGCAAACCTCTCCAGGTGAGACCGTCATAGTCGTCTATTACTTCCTCTTTCTGTTTGCATGGACGTGCGGCTGTTTGCTGACTGGCGCTTGTGTGCGAATGTGTGTGTGTTCACTATGGGATGTCTCAGCTGGTGTGTGTGTGTGTGCGTGTGTGTGTGTGTGTGTGTGTGTGTGTGTGCGTGTGTGTGTGACACGTTATTCCCGATCTTCGTCCATCTCAAGTCCTCTATTCGACCCCTATGCGCAACGCGGTAATGCTGTCGTGTTTATTTTTTGTTTTTGTTTGGTGTGTTTTATTATCATGACCCCCATGTGTTTCCTGTGTCCACAGACAGCCTTCGAGACTATTTTAGCAAATTTGGAGAGATACGAGAATGTATGGTGATGAGAGACCCCACGACGAAACGCTCAAGGTAAATAAAGGGCTCGTCTACTTTTCCTCTCCAGCGCATGCAAGCGATATCGCTCTACTTTGTTTCCTTGCTTAATCCACTGCGTGTGTTTGTGTGTGTGTGTGTGTGTTTGTGTGTGTGCGTGTGCGCGCGAAAGAAAGAGCGAGCGAGCGAGTGCGTGTGGTTTCACGGCGAGCCAGATAAGCTTAAATGCTCACTGCTGTAAAGCTGCGACCGAATGCAATTTGACATTGACTTTGTGACTGCAGCACAGCGTGGCAAATAGCGTGCTCACTTTCAGTTTCTGCCACAGGACGTCCTCAACGTGGATTTAGAAATGCACGTTGTTCCTCGTTATTGAAGGGGAACTGCACTTTTTTTGGGGGGGGGTGAAGTGGAATTTTGCCTATCATTCATAATCCTTTTGGAAGACAATGACACAATATCCATCCATCCACTTTTTTACCGCTTATTCCCTTTGGGGTCGCGGGGGGCGCTGGTGCCTATCTCAGCTATAATCGGGCGGAAGGCAGTGTACACCCTGGACATCGCAGGGCCAACGCAGATAAACAGACAACATTCACACTAGGGCTGGGCGATATTGGCTTTTATTAATTTCGCAATATTTTTATGCCATATTGTGATATACGATATATATTACGATATTTTGCCTTGGCCTTGAATGAACACTTGATGCATATAATCACAGCAGTATGATGATTCTATGTGTCTACATTAAAACATCCTTCTTCATACTGCATTAATATCAGTGTTAATTTTGACAGCAAAATTTGATTTAGTTTTAGTCATAAATCTTTTGACTAAAAGGAAATTTAGTTTTAGTCATAATTTAATTATTTAAATTGTTTTAGTCTAGTTTTAGTTGACGAAATATTATAAGATTATAGACGACGAAAACTACAGTAGATTTAGTCAACTAAAGGGTGATATGTAAACTTTCCCTTCATTTTCTGAAAGTCAAAGCAAAACAGCGAAAAAAATCACCGATACAAGTCGTATTTTGATGAAAATCATGTCTCAAATTTAGTATTTCACGAGTAAGCCGTGTAATAAACGGGATGACGTCGAGTGAGTTGTATGTTGTGGACATTTCTTACCTGTGTGTGGATTTCGGGGTGATTCGACTGTAAATGTCGCCTTATGTTTGTTGTGTTTTTCCCCGTAATCCTCTTGCTGCATTTCTTACACTGCGTCTTGTTATCTTTGACGTCAAATATAAAATTTCCCCATATGTCCTCTCTCCTCTTCCTCCCCGGCGTTGACATGTTGTCTTTTGCAGCGCATTCCCGGGTCAGTCTCAAACGCAAACTACGTTTACGTAACTTCCTTACCACGTCGCTCTGATTGGTTCTCTTCCCAACTCCTCCCGCCTCTTCCTAACGAAATGAGTTCCGATTGGATCTCGTCTCTGGTAGACATTTTTGTCTCGTTTTTATTCGTTGCCGAATATGTCAATACACCTCGTCATCGTCTTAGTCCACGTAAATTATTTTTTATTTAGTTATTGTCTCGTTTTAGTCAGAAAAAAAAGGTCGTTGACGATAACTATGACAAAAATTTTTCGTCAACAAAAATAACACTCATTAATATATGCTCATTTTAACTTTCATGCAGAGAGGGAAATCACAACTAAGTCAATCGACCAAAAACTGTATTCATTAAATACTCTTTATTCTCTCACGGGTGACTTTTTAAATGAAAGAACAAATTAATAGTGTTGCTTTCTTTTTGTAGTAACACTTCTGCTGCATAATTTGCATTGAATGATTGATACTTTTATTAGTAGATTGCACAGTACAGTACATATTCCGTACAATTGACCACTAAATGGTAACACCCGAATAAGTTTTTCAACTTGCTTAAGTCGGGGTCCACGTTAATCAATTCATGGTACAAATATATACTATCAGCATAATAGTCATCACACAGGTTTATCATCATAGTCTATACATTGAATAGCTTATTGCTGTTGTCTGCTGAATATCTTCCCACTTGAAGCCAAACCACCACCAGATGATGGACCCCCTGCTCTTTATGTTGGGTGTTTATTGTTCTTTCTCCATTTGTGATAAGTTTCGCACCAGCTCTCTCTTGTATTGTCACAAGCTCCGCTCGCTCGACCTGGCTCAGCTAACGTTACCCATGCTGCTACCGCTCTGATCGGCGAGAGCTATGACGCTAGACTCGCGACAGTATGTGACGTATGTAAGAAGGCGGGCTTGTTTTCCGTATCTGTCAGAATGAGAGACGAGGAGGAGTGAGAAACGCCTGTAATGTAATGCACACAGCTTAAAGCAACGGTGTGAGAACATATAATCGAATATTACGATATAGTAATTTTCTATATCGCACAGAGACAACCCTGCGATATATCGTATATATCGATATATTGCCCAGCCTTAACTCACACTCACATTCACACACTAGGGCAGTGGTTTTTAACCTGGGTTCGATCGAACCCTAGGGGTTCGGTGAGTTGGCCTCAGGGGTTCGGCAGAGCCTCCGCCGCAGAGGTCAAGACACACCCGACTTATTGTGTAAAAAAAAATTTCTCCCTATCGGAGTATTATGTATACGGCAACCGCAGAAGTCACGCTAATTTGCAGCGTGTAATTTGTTGTGAGTTCATGCTCTGTCTTGGTTTTGTTCTTTGAACAAGTAAAAAAACATGACTTTTTCATGAATTTGAAAAAAACAAACATTTTATTTTTCACTAAAGAAGGGTTCGGTGAATGTGCATATGAAACTGGTGGGGTTCGGTACCTCCAACAAGGTTAAGAATCACTGCACTAGGGCAAATTTAGTGTTGCCAATCAACGTATCCCAAGGTGCATGTCTTTGGAAGTGGGAGGAAGCCGGAGAACCCGGAGGGAACCACGTAGTCACAGGGAGGACATGCAAACTCCACACAGAAAGATCCCGAGCACAGGACTACTCAGGACCTTCGTATTGTGAGGCAGACGCACTAACCCCTCTGCCACCGTGCTGTCCATGACACAATATGTTTGTCCTTTTTTTTCATGCACTCTAATTCAGAAATGCCAAATGTACCTATAGTTGAATACAGTGTTTGTTAACCACTGTGCCGCGGCACACTAGTGTACCGTGAGATATTGTCTGGTGTGCCATGGGAGATTATGTAATTTCACCTAATTGGGTTAAGAATATTTTTTGCAAGCCAGTATTTATAATCCGCAAATCTGCCGTTGTTGAGTGTCTGTTAGGGTTGTACAGTATTAGTATAGTAGTGCAGTACTAATTATTTTTGGTACTATATCGCCTCTGAAACGTACCGGTCCCGCACCCTCCCCGCGCTCGTGTCCTTGTCACATTGTGACATTGCTGGTTTACGAGCAGAGGAGCATGTTCGGCAGCACGCAATCACGGAGTACTTATAAGCAGACACAGTGTGGAGACAGAAAAGGGAGAACTGACACATTTTGGCTTAAAAACTAAAGATAAAGTTGAAGTTTTAACACTGAAACGCCCTCAGGAAGAGGTGCTTTAAGACATGGCTAGCTAGCTAGCGGCTAATGTCCATTCGCCGTCGGCAGTGTTTTAGCTACTTCTAAATATCTTATCTTTGCCTCCATGGCGACAAATAAAGTATGTTTCCTACAAGCATCATCCCCGCAGGAAGAGGAATAGCTACACATGCTTCACTACCCACCGTAGCTCACCAGCATCACAATGTAAACAAATGCCATGGGTGGATCGATACCCGACATCCACTGTAAATATATCAAGTACAGCCACGTAGTTACTCGATACTACTATGATCACGTCAATATTTTTTGGCATCACAACTTCCTCTGTCGTTTAAAAAAAAAAATTATATTATCTTTATAAACTCAGGAAGTACGCGTCTGGACACAAGAGGACTTTGAATATGACCAATGAATGATCCTGTAACTACTTGGTATTCGGATCGATACCTAAATGTGTGGTATCATCCAAAGGTAATGTAAAGTATCAAACAAGAAAATAATAAGTGATTATTAGATTTTAACAGAAGTGTGTATAGAACATGTTAAAAGAGAAAGTAAGCAGATATTAACAGTAAATGAACAGTAAATGAACAGTAAATGAACAAGTAGATTAGGGATTAGATTCATTTTCTACCACTTGTTCTTATTAATGTAGACAAAATAATAGAATGATAAATGATACTATATGTTATTGCATATGTCAGCAGACTAATTAGGAGCCTTTGTTTTTTTATTTAGTACTAAAAGACAAGTTGTCAAGTATGTTCACTATTTTATTTAAGGACTTAACTGCAATAAAAAACATATGCTTAATGTACCCTAAGGTTTTTTTTTGTTAAAATAATGCCAATAATGCAATTTTTCTTGTGGTTCCCTTTATTTAGAAAAGTACCGAAAAGTACTGAAATAATTTTAGTATTGGTACCGGTACCAACATATCGGTATTGTTACAACACTAGTGTCTGTACTGTCTAGAGCTCGGCAGAGTAACCGTGTAATACCCGTCCATATCATTAGGTTGCAGCAGGTAGCTAATTGCTTTGTAGATGTCGGGGACATGGTTTGAACGTGATCACAATATGCAGAAGACAGCGGGAGCCAGCGTGTAGGTAAAAAGATATCTAAGGCTTAATCCAAAAATAAAAAAAAGGCAAGTGCCGCTAAGAAAAGGCATCGAACCTTAGGGATGGATATGCACAACGAAGCTAAAACTGAACTGGCTGCAAAGTAAATAAAAACTGAGGGCTGGACGACAGCAAAGATTTACAGCGTGTGGAGCAGCAGACGGCATCCACAAAGTACATCCGTACATGTCATGACAATCAACAACAAAATAGGAGTGCAAGACTATAATTAAAACACTACACACAGGAAAACACCAAAAAACTCCAAATAAGTCACGGCGTGATGTGACAGGTCGTGACAGGACACCTACTTTGAGACAAGAGCTATAGTGATGCATGGTTGATTATGGTTAGAATTCATATCCAACAATTGCGAGAACGACTTTTAGTGTCAATATCGGTACTGCACTGTAAAACAGGGAATGTAGATTTGACGGTAAAAAAAAAAGTAGCAGCTCAGGCGCTAGAATTTTGCATTAAAAATAACAGTGGTACTTATTCTTCAATGTATAGTAATGCACTATAAAAAAAAAGCCATATATTTTACGGTTAAAAATGCCAGCTGAGTCACCACAAGTTAATATAAAACAACAAAGGTACAGTTTTTTCAATTTACAGTAGTTTGGCGTAAAAAACACAGTAAATTCCAATTTCTGGTAACTGAGCTGCAAGTTTTTTACTGTAAAATATATGTATTTTTTAAATCATTTAAAGAAAATATTTAGGAGGAACTGGTTATAAAATAACACCTAGATGTGGCGAAACTCTGTAGAAAATACCTTTTTTGAATTTTTTGAGGTAAAAAATGTACATAGGCTAACTGAATTAGGTACACAACTGCGACAATCTCTTCTACCTTATAATGAATGATTGCCGATATGATGTTAAATTCGTCACTCGCTGTGTTGCATGCTAAAATTGGCTGTTTGGCCCATGGACCATTGACACATTTTCAATCTGGCCCTTAAAGGAAAAACGTTTAGGCACCCCTGCTGTAACTCGTAAGTAAATGTTAGCTAATGTCCGCGTCAATGGAGCCTGTAAGAATGGCTGTATTTCGTCTATAAAGCGCTTAAAAAACATCCAAACATTTCTATGAAAGTTTCATATCCACTGTAAGTATATATGTAATGTAGTAACAGGTACATTCATAATAACATGTAATATTTACGTATTTTGCTAATTTTAAGCATACGGCAGCACATTCATTTCACAAACGCATCACGTTTGTGAAATGGCACACTACATGAGAGGCCAGAAAAATAATAGTCTCACTCAGTGTACAATGTCTGCTCTCACTCGTATGCTGACTAACAGGATGTTGATATGTTCCCGTTCAGTTGAAAAATGACTCATAATCCTTGCGAAGAAAAAAGGTGGGTGGAACCAAGCGTCTTTTCAGTGCTTTTTTGACATTTCCGTGTCTAAGTTGGCTGCCAAAGTGTGACCATAGATCTTCTTGATGTATGGTCACAACCTCCTATTATCAAGGTGAGAGGCATGATTTATAATCTAGAATTAACTTTCATGGGCTCAGAGGCGAAAAAGCAGCTCACCAGCTGATGATGTCAATACAGCAGCATAAGATAGTTACCTCTCGTGATCAATGCACCGCTAAAATAGGTCCTTAAGGTTAGTGCTCATAATAACATTATCGCTAACACTTTGTTAGTATTCAGGTCACAAGTATTGTTGGATCTTTTTGAATGTTTTTTTTAAATTGGGTTTTACAGTCGGAATAGATGCAATTACGGTATGTAATAACTTCATGGCGCCTATCGACTCCATTGAAAGCAGAATTTTATTTACGTTTGTTTACAAGTTAGAATCCATACAAATAAGACGTGTTCTTGTCTCTCATAAAGATTATGAATTATAAGCAAAATTCCAAAATAAGTGCAGTTACCTTTAACCCAATGGGTCCGTATAGGATACCAAAACCATTTTCCCGATAGGAAGCAATACAAATCCAATGAATCCGTTACAGGCACACACAATATTACACAGACCACTTATGTTACACTGAGAAAACAATGGAAAATAAAAAACTTTTGCCTGCATTGAAAATTCAGTGAGCGGCGAGGAAGGAGAGGAGCTGCCTTCAATACTTTCCAGTGACTTATTTCTTGAATGGTTCTCACCTTATTTATAAATGTTGGCAATCAAACACATGCTCCTTACAAAACTACGGAAGATATCTAGTAGGTGTCGTATTATCGTAGGAGTGAAACAGTATTGAACCGTTGGACCACAGAAAGAGTAGCCTTAGCTACGGTAAAGACTTGTCCACAATAAAAGGTGGTTTGTTTGCTACTCCTTTGAATCGATTTTAAATAACTTCTGATTATGAGGATCTGCACTTGACTAGTCCTCCTTGCCCAGTCTTGCAGTTGAGTGTCTCTTTCGGCAACACTGTGCAGTTGCACAAATTCCAAGAAGGCAGGAAAAATTTCGGAACAAATATCGAATCATGACACAGTATTAAACCAAACCTAACTGGGTAATTTTGTATATTGTTGCATTACTACATTTTACTCTTGATTGTATGGCTAAAATGCAGCTGAGATAGGCTCCAGCACCCCCGCGACCCTGAACGAGACAAGCGGTAGGAAATGGATGGATGGATAAATGGTTAGACTTACAGCGCAGCGTGATGCATTCAGTGACACTCTGGAAACAGGAACTTTAAAGCTTTCAGCTTTGATTGGAATGTTACAGTATGCTTCAACTTAATTTGGTTCTATGAGTTATTTTCCAGCCTTATTCAATAAAAAAAGCATAGACCCTAAGTAGGGATGTAACAATAAATTGTAATAATGATAACCGGGGTAAAACTTCCGACAGTCAGCATTAATGTTAGAAATTACAATTACCGAAAAAAACCCAACGCTGATAACTTCATCTAGATAAACTCAAGGACTGAATGGCGCCAGCTCCTTAGCTTAAATGCTGACACGAAAACATGACACGTTAACGTCTTTCTCTATCAAGAAATAACATACCCCGATTTAAACGTATATTAACTCCCACCTCCAAAGACATGCACCTGGGGATAGGTTGATTGGCAACACTAAATTGGCCCTAGTGTGTGAATGTAAATGTGAATGTTGTCTGTCTATCTGTGTTGGCCCTGCAATGATGTGAAGACTTGTCCAGGGTGTACTCCGCCTTCCGCCCGTATGCAGTTGAGATAGGCTCCAGCACCCCCCGCGATCCCAAAAGGGACAAGCGGTAGAAAATGGATGGATGGATGGTTGGGATGGATTAACGCATTGCTGTCTGAGCAACAAAGCTATTCAATTGCGCACATTGGACCTACAGACTGTGCTCTCTTAGCCTGAATGATTGAAAATTGCGAGAGAGATGTGATTTTACGGGGCGTTCAAGGACCTCTGAACAGTGTGGGACACCAAACAAGGCCCGCTAGAAATATTAGAGAATAATTTATTTTATTTGTGACGCACTTTTCATTTAAATATATCTTTCAGTGCTACCGTACAAACCAATATTTAAAAAATAAAAGATTCACCATAGGGCTGGGCGATATGGTTTTTTTTTAATATCGCAATATTTTTAGGCCATATCGCGATATACGATATATATCTCGGTATTTTTCCTTAGCCTTGAATTATCACTTGATACATATAATCACAGCAGTAGGATGATTCTATGTGTCTACATTAAAACATTCTTCTTCATACTGCATTAATATATGCTCATTTTAAACTTTTATGCAGAGAGGGAAATCACAACTGAGTCAATTTACCAAAACTGTATGTATTAATGGTATTAGCAGGTGAATTTTCAAACAATGCTACATATTAGCAGTTATGCTACTTTTGGTAGCAACGCTTGTGCCCCACACTTGACAAATTAAAGTTGTCTATTCCACATATTCCCGCTTGAACCCGAACCACCGCCAGACGATGGACCCCGTTCTGTTTTTCTTGGGAATTAATTCTTCCTTCATTTGTTACCAGATTCGCACCTTCTTTCTCTCGTAGCAACATCCCGCTAGCATCACAGCTAACGTTAGCGGCGCTGCTACCTCTTTGCTGGGCGAGGGTGAATACGTATGTGACGTATGACGTGACAGTATGTGACGTTTGTAAGAACCTGCGCTTACACTCTGTGAGAAGGAGACACAAGAAGGAGTGGGAAGAGCCTGTAGTGTAATGCTCGCAGCTAAAAGCAACTGCGTGAGAACGTATACTCAAATATTACGATATAGTAATTTTCTATATCGCACAGAGACAAACCCGCGATATATCGCATATATCGATATATCGCCCAGCTCTAATTCACCATTAAAACAAATAATAAAGTGAAGCATAAGAAACACAAAACATGCACTATAGTGGGGTTTCTAACAGTGTGTCTATTTATTTTATTTATTTATTTATTTTTTAAATAACTTGGTCCAAAGATTTCTGTGTATTTCAAATTTAAGTAATTTTTGGGCACATTCAACAACACCTCAATAATAATGATAATCAGGATAAATTTGGTCACAAAAACTGTTTTATGAAATTTTAAAATCATCTACAATGCACACCATGACTTTTACATTTTGTTCTCTTCCTTTTGACAAAAATCAATATGCAAATAGCACTTAAAATGAAAGTAAATATGTGGTAGTGTTTTTAGAAAACGGAAAAAATATAAAATTAGGAGAAAATAAGAATCCAAGTGATAAATGTGTAATTATGAATAGAAAGAAAAGCGTGTTAGAATAGTGTGGATTATATAAATACTGGTCTAAAAATGTTGACTAAATTATACAACTACATTTCATAATGAATTCCTGCATATGGATAGAGTAATAATGTATTGGTGATAGTAAGTGTAATGTATTGCTTAATATTGTAGAATTTGGGATACTATTGTAAAGCATGCATGTTCGAAATAAACTGAACACTGAACTGAAGTTGCTTGATTATTAATTGCTGACTTCCACTGCATCAAGTCTTTTGTAAGTTGTGTTATTTCCTTGTAATCAAGACGACGTCACCTCCAGTATTGTTCCTTTGTACTTTAATAATAACACGAAGGTCAAAACGACTAGCAATCTGACCAGAGTCCATGTTGTTGTTTTGGTCAAAGTAATAAAAGTAATAAACTAGCCATTATTTTCCTTTTGTACGCATATATTTTAACACTGTTGTTATTTGTGTGTTTGTTTTGCAGAGGATTTGGATTTGTTACATTTACAGATGCTGCCAGCGTAGATAAAGTCTTAGCTCAACAACACCACGAATTAGACTCAAAGACGGTGAGTATTTTAATTTTGTAATTTTTCAATGTCGTAGATCCCTTCTTTGTGTGTGTGTGTCTGTGTGTCTGTGTGTGTGTGTGTGTGTGTGTGTGTGTGTGTGTGTGTGTGTGTGTGTGCACGTGTGTGTGTGTGTGTGTGCACATGTGTTTTTAACGGCTGCCCCAAAGTCTTATGGGAAACCCCTCTGGGGTCTTTGTGCTCAAGGTTATAAAAAGAGGAGAATGCATGATGGTCCTTTCAGCGATAATCATGGTGATAAAACACAATTCCGACGCAAATATTAGATGCGTGTGTGTTCATTTCTCTGGATGAATGGGACAGACACGCCCTCTCTTGGCTCTGGCCGCACATGCAGTAAAAACACAAACACTCGCACACGCACACACACACACACAAACACACACACACACACACACACACACACACACACACACACACACACACACACACACACACACACACACACGTGTGCGCACCACAACCATAGAAGAATGTGCACTGTCTCACCTCTATTTGACCCATGTGTCATCACACAAGGTTTAAACCACTTCCTTCAAACTATCACACTGTTATATTTCAAATATAGCTGGGCACCGGGATTCTCATTTATAAAGCTTATGTACGCACTAAACAGGGCCAAAAAGTTGCATTCAGTGTTTTTTTTTCAGTGTTTGGGATCTATAAAAACTAATGCCATCAATTGATTATATTTAAAAAAAATTGAATAATCACACGTTTCTTCCAAAACTTGTTAAGTTTTATCTAAAGTACAGTGTTTATTCTAAAGCGGAATTTGTCAAGGAGGGCACCAGTCGGAGTTTCTTTTTCTTTGCACTGACGTAAATTGCATGATTAATCTGTGTTTATATACGATTAATGTGCTAATTTGTATGCATTAACCTGATCACTCATTGTATACTAACCCACACCGCCTTTCAGGTAACCAGCTGCATGTAATGTAAAGGAGCATCAAAATACATTTTGTGATTAATCAACAATTATACATGATTAATGTAATATTTTTTGTGATTAATCACATGAGTTTACTTGTAATTCTTGACATCTCTATTAAAAACACATGTATTCATTGTAGTGAAAGGAGGTTCATTCATTTTGTACGGACACGTTTAGTCAGAATTTAAAAATGAGAACCCAGATCATTTATTTAGTAATTCATAATTAAACACGTTTGAATATATAAGGTACTATTTACTCACAATAATTTAGATGAATAAATTCACTCGTTCATGGGAAAATGCTGCACTATTATGGATTTTTCTTGCTGTTTGAAAAAATTTGTCAGCAGATAAATAATTAAACAGGTGAGTCGTTTTTTTGCAAGGTTTCTGCATAGTGACGGATTAGATGGGTTTTCGACTTAAAATTCTACATGGCAGGGATTTCTGCTCTGCAGGTGGTGATATCCGTAAATTCCCACATAGCCCTAGAAATTGAATTGTGTACACTGAGAAAACATTCTGCTTACTTTGGCTAAAAAGAGCACCCAGTGGGATATTAAAACGGGATAAAATAGGGGGGCAGTGTTTATACATGGATATATATATACATATATATATATATATATATATATATTCATCCATCCATCCATTTTCTACCGCTTATTCCCTTTTTGGGGTCGCGGGGGGTGACTATCTCAGCTACAATCGGGCAGAAGGCGGTGTACACTCTGGACAAGTCGTCACCTCATTGCAGGGCCAACACAGATAGACAGACAACATTTACACTCATATTTCACACACTAGGGCCGATTTAGTGTTGCCAATCAACCTATCCCCAGGTGCATGTCTTTGGAAGTGGTAGGAAGCCGGAGTACCCGGAGGGAACTCACGCATTCACGGGGAGGACATGCAAACTCCACACAGAAAGATCCCGAGCCCGGGATTGAACCCAGGACTGCAGGACCTTAGTATTGTGAGGCAGACGCAGTAACCCCTCTGCCAGCGTGAAGCTCTATATATATATATATATATATATACATATATATATATATATATCGGCCGAAATGAGTTTCCTCCGCCGTGTGGCGGGGCTCTCCCTTAGAGATAGGGTGAGAAGCTCTGCCATCCGGGAGGAACTCAAAGTAAAGCCGCTGCTCCTTCACATCGAGAGGAGCCAGATGAGGTGGTTCGGGCATCTGGTCAGGATGCCACCCGAACGCCTCCCTAGGGAGGTGTTTAGGGCACGTCCAACCGGTAGGAGGCCACGGGGAAGACCCAGGACACGTTGGGAAGACTATGTCTCCCGGCTGGCCTGGGAACGCCTCGGGATCCCCCGGGAAGAGCTAGACGAAGTGGCTGGGGAGAGGGAAGTCTGGGTTTCCCTGCTTAGGCTGTTGCCCCCGCGACCCGACCTCGGATAAGCGGAAGATGATGGATGGATGGATGGATATATATATATATATATATACACAAATAATATTAAAATAAAATATGTATATATATATATATATTATATATATATATATATATACATATATACATATATATACACAAATAATATTAAAATAAGACAAATAGGTACGTTAAAGTGTGTTTTGACTGGCAGGTAATTGTAATAAAAATATTATGATTTTTCCCATATTTAGACCATGCCCTTTCTGTTTTTGAGTTTTTGGTCTCTCGTTTTCCCACACTAGTGGCTACATGGCTTTAAGCTCAATTTATGTGCTATTGAGGATGCGGTTGATAAGATCGCACATCGGTCCATATGTTTCCAATTAGTGAGAAGCGAGACGACAGAAGTTTTTGCAAGCTAAATAACCAGTAAGTTACAACTGATGGTATCACAAAACTGTAAAACCGTCCGGATGTAGAATCGGCCGGAAGAGACAAGGTACTCTCATTCTCCTGTGAAGTATTGTACAGTATCGTAGTCCCGGACCTAATGTTGTGAGAACTTTGCCACCATTACAGTTGTTTCTGTGCCTGAAAGTGGGCATCTGGAGCAGCTGTTGTAGAATTCCAGGAAACAGTTAAATTCCATGCACACTTTTTAATTATTCTGGTAAGCTCTTCATGGGATGTGACCTAAGGACCTTGGGCTCATTCAGTATACCTCCAGGTGACTTACTATAATAGCTGGTCCTGCAATAAATACGCACTTAACATGGACGACTAAAAGACCACTTCTTCATGGAATTTAGTATGTTTTTGTTCAACCGCAAACAGATAAAAGAAATGTCGTTTGTCTACACAACAGTAGTGTTTTTAGTTTTTTTGGGTTTCGGAAAATTATAGCATTACTGTGGCTGAACAATTGATGACCCATTTAGAGGAAAATTCTGGCTCAAACATTCGACTGAAATGGCAGTGTGATAGTTCACCGAAATAATAAAATGTAGTTTGGATCAGGGTAAATATGTTGGAGCAGTATTTTTAGATTTTAAAAAGATTTTGACACTTTAAATCAGTGGTCCCCAACCTTTTTGTAGCTGCGGACCGGTCAACACTTGATAATTTGTCCCTTGGCCCGGCGGGGGTGGAGAGGTGGGGGTTTCATTGTAATGAAAAAGTGAGGTTTTTTGGGTTGGTGCACCACTTGTAAGTGTATCTTGTGTTTTTTATGTTGATTTAATAAAAAATTAATAATAATAAAAAAATATTCTGCGGCCCGGTGGTTGGTGACCACTGCTTTAAATCACCTAATTTTGATGATTAAATTAAAACAATTTCATGTATCAAATCATAAACTGGTTTAAATCATATCTTCAATTGCAACAACAATGTGTCTAAATAAATGGTGTAAATTGTGATATGGGTGTGCCACAAGGATCTATTTAGGGTCCACTGCTTTTCAGTATATATATAAATGACCTCCCCAATATTTGTAAAAATACCATTTGCCAAATGTATGCAGTTTATACAATCATTTATGTGGCAGCCAACAACCCCGCAACAGGCTTCAGAGGTATTAAACAGACAGTTAGTTGAAGCATCAACATGGCTTCAAAATAACTGTTTAACCCTAAACTATAACAAAACAGTCTCAATGTGTTTCTCTTTGAAGAAACAATCATTAAATAAAATTCAGGTCAACGTTAATCAAAATAAAATAGAGCAGGTAAAATAATTTAAATATCTGGGTGTTATATTGCAACCTAAGCTAAAATTTGATGGCCCTATTAAAAAATGGACTGAGAAAGAAATATAAATTGTGTCAGGCACATTAGACCCCGTTTATCTGTTCAAGCTGCATAAGTTTACATGCATACAATGATTTGATCCCATATGTCTTATTGTGCCGTCGTCTGGGGACAGGCCACAACATGTGTAAGGAATCCTCTGTTGTTATATAAACAATCATGTTTGACCAAAAACCTATGAAGCATCATCACTGCCATATTACCCAAAAATATAACATGATGAGTTTTGATAACATTTTATAAATTTCTCATTTTTAAAAGTTATTTTTTAAGTTTTTTAATGGATTATCCCCTGGTGTAATGTGTAAAACAATACAAAGATACAGGGGTGAAGGTGTGCGGACTCCACTTGCAGTCAGTGGGAGCTGTCGAGTGAAAAGATGCCGGACGACTCTTGGTCAGTCTGTGTTCTCAGTGAAGGCCTCACATCTGTAGAACTTTTTGCCACTACAGTTTAAGTCACAGTAGAACATTAATCTTTTCTCCACAAAACTGAAAATGTGGCTTACGGAATATAAGAATTATGAGCACTAGAGCTGGATGTAGTATGGAAAAATAGGGCCAGTTATCTTTAATGTATTTTTATTTTGTACTTGTCTTAATCCTTTTGTGTGTGTTTTTCACTTTTCTCAACTTTTCTTTAAAAGCCTAACCAAAGACAAGGTTTGCAAATTTACCTGTGGCTAGAAGTCTTACGTACTTTGACATCGGTTAGCTATGGGTAACAATGTTTATTTGTACTGTACCTGATCAATCAATCAATCAATCAATCAATAAATAAATAAATACAATTCTTACTCAGTTTTTAAACGCTTTAAGTCAGGACATCCACAGCTACTGGTCTGAAATTCATATCACTATGCTTTTAGAGCTCCTCCATGCAGTAAATCTAATGCGGGTGAGTCCAATTAAACCTGCGCTTCACTCCTTGTATCATTTGTACCACATATAGAAATAACTATTTCTCTGCATACATGAGTCCATATTTAACAAGCCTATGTCAAATTTTATTCTCATCACTAAAGTCAGTTTTTATTTTGTAATTATTTTTCATTATTTTAGCTAATATTAAGTTTAAGTTTCAAGTTTATTCACAATACCATTAATCAATTACAATAGTAGTGAATATCATCATTGAATGATGTTGGTACGTGAAAGGGTCCTCCAAATAAGCTAGAAGAAGCTTTTGACAGGGGGTCCAGAGGACAGTATAAACATGGAATGATGAAACATGGTAGCAAGCACAACAGCAAAAAACAAAACAAAAACAAACAACAACAGTGCTATATGATAAACACAAGGTAATAATACTAAAGCAAGCATACACATACATACATTCATTCAACCATGCAAAACTCAACAGTAGTCTACACCACATGAGGCATTAAAGATAGGTGGTTGATAGGTAAGTTTTCAGTTTCTTTTTGATGTTGGAGAATGGATACAGCATCTTGAGGCTCTCATTAAGCTGGTTCCAAATCTTTGGTCCCCTGCATACAACACTTCGAGAGGTACAAGCCAGTAAACGATGTTTACCTGATATTAGA
>NC_084614.1:28279502-28369502 GCF_033978795.1 Nerophis ophidion | reverse complement strand
GCCACGAAGGCAGAGCTCAAAAGGGGCTACAACCTTACAATGGCTGTTATGTCTGGAGGTTGCACAAAGTACCTGCAGGCCCCCGATGTTGTGTGGAATGGCCCTTTCAAAGCGCAGCTCCGTGACTACTATGACAACTGGATTGCTGGTGATAAAGACAAGACCTACACCAAGTCAGGGAACCTGAGAACCCCTTCCCGCCGCTTCCTGGTCAACCGGGTCCTGGGAGCCTGGGATGCTCTGGATCGGGACACTCTGATCAACTCATTCGAGGTAGGCTGGCTGGCTGTGTGTATGTGTGTGTGCGTGTGTTGCAAACAGTAGCCATAGCTGAGTGTTGCTTTTTGGTATCCTACAAGGTGTGTGGGCTGACGGTGGCAGCTGATGGGAGTGAGGACCAGCTCATTTACTGCCTCCAGGAGGGACAGCCATGTCAGGCAGGCAGAGAGATACTGTTGAGGGCTAGACAGCAGGGTGCTGCTGTGGTTCAGGAAGAGGAGCAGAGTGATGAGGAACAGCCGTTCCTCAATGAACTTGTGATTGAAGAGGAGGATGATGAAGAGGGGGGTGAGGGAGAGGAGGGGGAGGAAGAGGAGGAGGAAGAAGGGGAGGAGGAGGAGGATAATGAGTGGGTTTGAGTTGCATTTGGGGTTGCGTTTGCTGCAGTATTATTGTTTTGTTGGTTTTATAGAGTACTTGGTACCATAATTTGATTTTTCCTGTATGCAGCTTTATTTAAAACTTGGAATACTGTAGCCTTTATTTTATTTAAGTGACACTATTATTGTTCTGTTTTGATGGTGGGTTTTATACTTGATTACTTGGTACCATAATTTTATTTTTCCCGGTAGGCTGCTTTATTTCAAATCTTTATTTATTTTCAGTATTGGTATTCTATTTGACAATTGTTGCACAACTGCCATATTGAGGCCTTGTTGATCTCTTGTCTTTTGATAGTCTTGTTTTTTTGTCTGTATGTTTACAATAATTTTTACATTTAAATTTTTTATACGAAAAAAAATACTGGACAGTAACCATTGTAACCAAATAATGGCCTGGTGCAGGCTGGTGCAAAAATAAATAAAAGCCTTGTGCAAAACACCGCCTGCTTCTTTTAAACGGCCGTCTCCAAAAATTATTTTGTGAAATAAACGCCCGGGCTACTGTTTTGTAATATATATATATATATATATCGTCCTGTCCCCTTAGCAGAAAAGCAGCCCCAAAGCATGATGTTTCCACCCCTATGCTTCACAGTAGGTGTGGTGTTCTTGGGATGCAACTCTGTATTCTTCTTCCTCCAAACATGACGAGTTGAGTTTATACCAAAGAGTTCTATTTTGGTTTCATCTGACCACATGACATTCTTCCAATCCTCTGCTGTATCATCCATGTATCCATTTTGGTACAAACTCAACTCGTCGTGTTTGTAGGAAGATGAATACTGAGTTGCATCCCAAGAACACCAGACCTACTGTGAAGCATGGGGGTGGAAACATGCTTTGAGGCTGTTTTTCTTCTAAGGGGACAGGACGATTGATCCGTGTAAGGAAAGAATGAATGGGGCCATGTATTGTGAGATTTTGAGCCAAAACCTCCTTCCATCAGTGAGAGCTTTGAATGGTTGACCAAATACTTATTTCCCACCATAATTTACAAATAAATTCTTTAGAATTCCTACAATGTGAATTCCTGGATTTTTTTTTCACATTCTTGCCCCACTCTATATATATATATATATATATATATATATATATATATATATATATATATATATATATATATATATATATATATATATATATATATATATAAATAAATAAATAAATGATAAATGGGTTGTACTTGTGTATATATATATATATATATATATATATATATATATATATATACATATATATATATATATATATATATATATATATATACATATATATATATATATACATATATATATATATTACAAAATGTGTGTGCATATGTATTAGGGTTGTACTGTATACCGTTACCAGTATAGTATCGCGGTACTGATGAATCAAAACCTGTACTATACTCTGTTTGAAAAGTACCGGTTTGCCATATTTTTTTACATGCATGACGGTGTGTTGTTTTCGCCTCGTGACATTGCTGGTTTTACGAGCAGGGGAGCATGTTCGGCAGCGCACACTCACAGAGTACTTACAAGCAGACACATTGTGTCGACAGAAAAGCGAGAATGTACACATTTTCACATTTTGGTTTAAAAACTTAACGATAATAGCACTGAAACGCCCACAGGAAGAGGTGCTTTAAAACATGGTTAGCGACTTAGCGGTAGTTGTCCATCCGCAATCGGCAGTTTTTTAGCTCATGTATATGTGTATATGTATGTGTGTATATATATATATATATATATATATATATATATATATATATATATATATATATATATATATATATATATATATATATATATATATATATATATATATATATATGTATATATATATGTATATATGTGTGTGTGTTTATATGTATATATGTATATGTTTGTATATATGTATGTATATATCTGTACAGATACATATACACACATATATACATATATGTATACATATATGTATACTTATACATATATGTATATATGTGTATAAGTATATATGTATATACAGTGTTTGTGTATATAACTGTGTATATATGTGCATTTATGTCAATATGTATTGCTGTATTTTCTTTTCAAAATATACTCTTTAATATTATATTTGTATTTGTTTATCCTGTGGTTAGAAGAGGATCAAAATATTGTTTATTTGTACTGAAGGTCTGCCTACACATAAAGTGTAGCTAACTTTTATATAAGAGTTATGTATTCAGTGTGTACTCCCCCAAAAGCATTTCTTATAAGATTTCATGAAAGACTAAACATCTTATGGTGCTATTAATGCCATTATTGAAATAAGAGAAAAACCTAAAGGACTCATGTTGACCTCTATCTTCTAATTCAAATGAATGGTTGACCCTGTGATTGACACACCAGTGTTGCAAAGGGCTCTTGATGACTCACAAGATGTTCATAAATAGATATTTCCCAGCTGCTAAAGTGCTGTTGAAACGTGCCGCAGAGTGGAACAAACCTGAGGCAGCTGTCTGTGTGCGCTTCCTCGTCATTAGTCACTGGCCGCTATCTGCTCTTCTGGTGTTATCTCAACAATCACACGTTCACGACACATTTGGATCAGTCATATCTTTTGCAAAGTTGCTCGGCACAAATTGCGAAGGCAAAAAAGCGAACTTGCAAACCTGATTTTTCTGTAGATGTTTTGATTCGGTAGACGCGTAGGACTTGGCGCAGCCATCCAATGAATCCCTCCTCGCCAAACGTCTCTGTTGTGGGTCACCTTGAATGGGTGAGCTGTGAGAGGCCGCAGGGGCTGTGACTGTGAACAAGCTGAGTCATATTATGAGCCTTCGTACAGGGAAAGTGGAAATCATCCCTAATTTACATTTGTTTTAAGACATAATAGGATCCGTGCATTAATTATGCGAGCACAATTCATGTTTGAATTTCTTTGCATCCGTACAGCAAAGAGGATTTCACTCTGTATCATGAGGTTTGTGGTTAGGTGCTACAGAATCAATCATCAAGAAAAATACGGGATAAATATACTGTAGTCTCAGCTTTACAATTTTTATGTTATTTTTTTTTCATATATATATATATATTTTTTTCTGCTCATTTTTTCCCCAACCGGTTATGAAAACACTTGGATAGAGATATGAGCGAGACATATGGGGAAGCACTGCCTCGGGCTTCACAACACACGTGCTGGTAATTCGGAACATATTTCTCATTTTCTTCATTGCTTTGTTGGAAATATGTTTTTCCCTGACAATGTTTGCAGCTCAGGCGGGCATGAACACTTGAAGATGTGGCACTTTGAGAGCTTTACTAGGCAGCGTATTTATGACTGCTTGATTGATTGCACATTTAATTGTTACACAATCGTCATTGAAATTATCTTTCACTGTAAAAAAAATAGCTTTAGTAGAGCCAGGAGACTCTATCTTTGGTTCAATTAGATAACAGATTTATTTTTTTGTAAAATGACAAATACATGGATTTATTTTATTTATATATTTTTTATCACAACTCAAATGGAATCTGCTTCAGGTAGCTGATTTAACTATGATTTGTTCAAATAAAAACTATTTAAAAAAACATTCATCTGTAAACTGATCTGTGCCAGGCCATCATAATAATCATGCAAGTGTAAAATAAGCTCACTCCTGCTAAGTGTGAAACTTAATCAATATAACAGTTTAACCTTGCAAATGCTCCTCAGTTTGGGGCACGACAATTGTGGCACAAAACAAAATCACGATTAACTAAGCCTTCCACCTTATTTTAATTTAAGCACAGCAGGGATGGACAATTATGGCAAAAATGATAATCACAATATTTTTGATTGATATTGTAATCATAATTAATTACACGATTACCCATTAATTTGAAAACACCAGTATTTATTGTACCACCAAAATTGAACTTTGAATATAAAAAAACTGGATATTAATTAGTAACAAATACACCACAACTAGTAAAATAATAGTAATAATACATTTAAATCAAAATAGCAATATAACAATTCAGTTTTTATTTTTAAATTGGTTGTAGTTCAATTTTGTACCTTTTGCACTTTTTCTACTACCATTGTTGTTTTTTTTGTAAAATAAAATTCTATAAAATGTTAGTTAATTAAATGCAAATCTCTCACGTTTTTTGGTGCAATTCATGTTTGGGTAATTTTGACCAGTATTTTAGGTCAAAGCATAATAATTGTGTACATTTATCAATCCATCCATCCATTTCCTACCACTTTTCCTTTTTCGGGGTCGCGGGGGGGGTGCTGAAGTCTATCTCAGCTGCATTCGAGCGGAAGGCGGGGTACATCCTGGACAAGTTGCCACCTAATCGCAGGGCCAACACAGATAGACAGACAACATTCACACTCACATTCACACACTAGGGCCAATTTAGTGTTGCCAATCAACCTATCCCCAGGTGCATGTCTTTGGAGGTGGAAGGAACCCGGAATACCCGGAGGGAACCCACGCAGGCACAAGGAGAACATGCAAACTCCACACAGAAAGATCCTGAGCCCGGGACTGAACTCAGGACTACCCAGGACCTTCGTATTGTGAGGTTCATGCACTAATCCCTGTACCACCGTGCTCAGTGCTTTAATTACATTATGCTCGTGTAAGGTACTTTTGGAATCTTTAAATTGTAAGTGTAGTCAGACCAGATGTAGCGCACCGCTATTATTGTGAAGGGGGAAAGTGTGCTGTGCTGTTGTTCTCAGCCTGACGTGTGGATGCGAGCTAAAGTTGTTTTAAAAAAACTGATAGTTCCTCTCAAGTTGCGACTGCTGTTGTGTATGTGAGTTGATTTTGCATCAATGGCGTCGTTCACAACAACACTGCAGCAGATAAGATGTGTGATGGGTTTATGGATTGTTCTTCCTCGTTTTAGCTGCAGCCGCTGTTTCAAGTGACCGCCTCGACATTAACGGGGCGGTTGCGTACAGTATTTAGTTTATAAATGAGTGGTACTGTAAACATTATTTTTCCAAACTCATTATCCTTCTCTTCACAATGACAACATTTTACTCACACTTATGTCAATTTTGGTAATAGTCTAATCTGCGTTTAACAGTGGATTACATTGGCCAATTCTGTGACTCAATCCGTGGTTACGTCAGTACGGAAATCACATGCCTTACTTTTTTGTTGAGTTTAGTGGTTATTGATCAGGCATACTAGCGCTGTGTCAAACAATAAGTAACCATGGTAAGATCCCAAACTTCTAGTGGATATACTCGTTTTTTAACTTATTCACTCCTTATCGTGCCACTGTTACAAGTTCTTGAATTTACATGCACGCTGCGCCGCCAATTAATCTTTTTTTCCCTGATTTATTTTATTTTCACGATCGTGAGAAGCCGTAATCGAAATCAAAATGTTTATAAATTGTCCAGCCCTAATACACGGTCATCCAAATTCTCAAATACTAATCTACTTTTTGATGGACCTTTTTGGAGCCAAAGCAGTGATGGGCAGCTTAACTACATTTTCCTATAGCTTAGCTACTTTTTTAACTGGTAGCTTTTTCTGTAGCTTAGCTACATTTAGACCCATGTAATTAGGTAGCTTACATCAAAGCTACAAGCTACAAAGAGAGAAAAAAGACTGCGAATCCAGACCAAAAAAAGTTATGTTGAAAATACAATGACCTGGATAAATGAGAACAATCAGACATACAAAGAACATCCATGATTGATTGATTGATGTTTGTATAGTGAGTCACAATTGGCCAATCAGAGGCAAGATAAGGCTGGTCATCAAAACTAGTAAGAAAAATCATAACAGAAACGCACACGTTTCATGACGATAAGGGAGTCGGACACAGAGGGACTATTCTGCTCTTGCTTTTTGCTGGTTAGCTTAGCAGATAGCTAACATGATACAAACCCCGTTTCCATATGAGTTGGGAATTTGTGTTAGATGTAAATACAAACGGAATACAATGATTTGCAAATCCTTTTCAACCCATATTCAATTGAATGCACTACAAAGACAAGATATTTTATGTTCAAACTCATAAACTTTATTTTTTTTTTTCAAATAATAATTAACCTAGAATTTCATGGCTGCAACGCGTGCCAAAGTAGTTGGGAAAGGGCATGTTCACCACTGTGTTACATCACCTTTTCTTTTAACAACACTCAATAAACGTTTGGGAACTGAGGAAACTAATTGTTGAAGTTTTGAAAGTGGAATTCTTTCCCATTCTTGTTTTATGTAGAGCTTCAGTCGTTCAACAGTTCGGGGTCTCCGCTGTCGTATTTTACGATTCATAATGCGCCACACATTTTCGATGGGAGACAGGTCTGGACTGCAGGCGGCCCAGGAAAGTACCCGCACTCTTTTACTACGAAGCCACGCTGTTGTAACACGTGGCTTGGCATTGTCTCGCTGAAATAAACAGGGGCATCCATGATAACGTTGCTTGGATGACAACACATGTTGCTCCAAAACCTGTATGGACCATTCAGTATTAATGGTGCCTTCACAGATGTGTAAGTTACCCAAGCTTTGTAAAGTAAAGTAAAGTAAAGTAAAGTACCAATTATTGTCACACACTTGGTACTAATACACCCCCATACCATCACAGATGCTGGCTTTTGAACTTTTGGCCTATAACAATCTGGATGGTTATTTTCCTCTTTATTCCGGAGGACTCCACGTCCACAGTTTCCAAATATAATTTGAAATGTGGACTCGTCAGACCACAGAACACTTTTCCACTTTGCATCAGTCCATCTTAGATGAGCTCGGGTCCAGCGAAGCCGGCGGTGTTTCTGGGTGTTGTTGATAAATGGGTTTTGCTTTGCATAGTAGAGTTTTAACTTGCACTTACAGATGTAGCGAGCAACTGTAGTTACTGACAGTCGTTTTATGAAGTGTTCCTGAACCCCTGTTGTGATATCCTTTACACACTGGTGTTGCTTTTTGATGCAGTACCGCCTGAGGGATCAAAGGTCCGTAATATCATCGCTTATGTGCAGTGATTTCTCCTGATTCTCTGAATCTTTAGATGATTTTACGGACCGTAGATGGTAAAATCCCTAAATTCCTTGCAAAAGCTCGTTGAGGAATGTTGTTCTAAAACTGTTCGACAATTTGCTTACAAAGTGGTGACCCTCACCCCATCCTTGTTTGTGAATTACTTAGTATTTCATGGAAGCTGTTTTTATACCCAATCATGGCACCCAACTGTTCCCAATTAGCCTGCCCACCTTTGGGATGTTCCATATAAGTGTTTGATGAGCATTCCTCAACTTTATCAGTATTTATTGCCACCTTTCCCAACTTCTTTGTCACGTGTTGCTGGCATCAAATTGTAAAGTTAATGACTATTTGCAAAAAAAAAAAAAAAAAAAAGTTTATCAGTTTTAACATCAAATATGTTGTCTTTGTAGCATATTCAACTGAATATGGGTTGAAAATTATTTGCAAATCATTGTATTCCGTTTATATATACATCTAACACAATTTCCCAACTCATATGGAAACAGGGTTTGTATAATCCTTGATGAAAAAAGAGTCCCAAGCATTTTTAGTGTAGTTTAGGCTTTTTTAGTGAAGGATCAATCGTATATTTTGTAAACTGTGAACAAAAACACGTAAACAAACATTTTACATTTAGCATATGTCTATGTACAACATACATGTGTATATAGCTATATAAACCAATATAGAAGTCTGCTATGTAGCCTATTTAACATCCAAACCAACAAATACTGCCAGTAATTAGCTTTCAACAATGGGCACAAATATCTTACTAAAGCAGTCTTAAACTGAAAATGCACAAATAATGTTTCACAATATTGCATTCACATAAACTTACAGGTTTAGACCTTCAAAGTGTTCTAAGTCAAAAAGAAAGCTTAAAGCCTGCAGTGAGTGCACTGTAAAAAAAAATTCTGTACGGCTGCCAAACGAAAACTATAAAATTAAAGTAAACATTGTAAACCAAATAATGATTAAAAACATTATATTTACAGAAATTTTCATGAAACGTTTTGCGGAAAAATATCGTAATTTTACAGATTTTTCATAAATTATTAAGATCAACCACCTTTAATAAAGTGACGATGCAAACAGTTCTGCAGAAAAATACATTTATTCTACAGAGTTTTTCCAAATTATTACGATCACCCAACTTTAATGAAGTGACAATGCTGACAGTTCCACAGAAAAATACCATTATTTTACATATTTTTCCGAATTGTTAAGATCAGGGGTCTCAAACTCAATTTACCTGGGGGCCACTGAATGCAGAAACTACGTGAAAAGTGGATTCACCTTCTTTGAATGGCTATCCCGACCTAGCAACATAATTGCTAATCCTCCCGATTTTACCGAGAAACAGGCTGTGACCCTCGCGAAGGATTTTACCGACCCAATGTCGCCCGGACAAATATTTTAAAGGGGTGCCGTGACAGCACTGCCTTCATCGTCCTCGACAACCTTACGTCGCGTTCGCTCATTCACCATACAAGTAGCGTGCCGACTGACTCGCATATTGTACAAGGCTTCGTAGGAAATACAATATTGACTGCAATACATACTTGATCAACAGCCATACAAGTCACACTGACGGTGGCTGTACAAACAAATATAACACTGTTACAAATATGCGCCACACTGTGAACCCACATTAAACAAGAAAGACAATCACATTTCGGGCGACCATCCGCACTATAACACAACAACATAAACACAACAGAACAAATACCCAGAATGCCATGCAGCGCTACTCTTCCGGGCTACACCCCTGCCACCACCCCACATCACTGCCCCCCTCCGTGCGTCGGTTGAGTAGCTCTGCGTGGCATTCTGGGTATTTGTTCTTTTGTGTTTATGTTGTGTTACGGTGAAGATGTTCTCCCGAAATATGTGTGATTCCTGTTTGATGTGGGTTCACAGTGTGGTGCATATTTGTAACAGTGTTAAAGTTGTTTGTACGGCCACTGTCAGTATGACTTGTATGGCTGTTGGCTGTTGATCAAGTATGTCTTGCAGTCACCGTGTGTCATATTACAGAGAAAAATGTTAAATTGTTTGTATGAGCATAAACCTTTATATAACAGGCTACATATATTTTTCAACTTGAATATAAAAATACACATAAATATTAAAAAAATAAGATTTTCCTTAAAATTACATATAAAACTGTTAGATTGTTAGTATGGACATAGACTTTTATATGACAAGCTACATATTAAATGAAAGTTAGTTACGGTAATTTTACATGAATTAGAAAGTAATTTGAGAAAACAGAAAATGATATGTATTATTAATTTGGTATTTTTCTGTAAAAAAAAATGGAACTATACATAGTTTGTCATTACTGGCATATTACTTAAAGTAACAGGCGGTTTGTTTATTTACAGATAATGTCTTCAATTCTACAGTTTTATTACCTATTTAAAAAAAAATAGAAAAATTACAGTAGAAATTTAGAGAAAATGAACCATAAAAATAGGATTTTTTTTTTACAGTGTGCTGTTTGTTTGACATCCGCTCTCAACTGCTCTCTGAAACACACCCACACTAAGTTGGCTACGGCAAGACAAGAGGGTCAAAATAGAACACAAACTGCAAAACTGATTTCCACCACTAGGTGTCTTAGAAAATAACATTGTGGGGCATAACAAGGACGCTTCAAGCTGACCCTTGAAAAATAAAAGAAACACTTGAAAATGGCAGAGATTCTCTCCCGCAGATTAAATTTTTTCTTTAGTGATGAAGATTACGTGCAGGAAACCCAAAATAATGCATGTCCTGGGCAATATTTAAACAAATGTTTGCGTTTGGAGAAAACAATGCCCAGAATCTTAGTTTTTAGTTGTTTACTCTGTAAACCAAAATCATAACTGCTCTCTTCATCTAAGACATGGGTGTCAAACTCTGGCCCGCGGGCCAAATTTGGCCCGCCATGTAATTTATTTTGGCCCTTGAGACAATATTAAATTAACATTAGAGCTGGCCCGCCGGTATTATACAGCGGCGGTGCATTCACCGATAATTCTAATACTTGCCAACCCTCACGATTTTCCCAGGAGACTTCCGAATTTCAGTGCCCCCCCCCCCCTCGAAAATCTACCGGGGTAACAATTCTCCCGAATATCTCCCGATTTCCACTCGGACAACAATATCGGCAGTTTTACTTCAGTTAGAAGCTCTGAATGTCGGTATATATTTTTTAGGGATAAATTCCCCAGCCCTGCTTAAGTTATTATGAACACGGAAGGACGACCCTTTTTGGGAAAAGTGTAAGAAAAGTTAAACCCACCCCCAGAAAATTTGATTCGCTCTGAATTACGGTGTGGTGAGGTTTCTTTAAGTGTCGTAGACTCGTGTGATATCTGGAGGACTGTAAAATAAAGCATGATACGAGTATGATCCATCATGTGTCCTTCATTTAATGACCCCCAGGTGAACTTGTATCCTCGCTTGGAATTGTTGTTAAATATAAAGTAGAATACCGGGAGCAGATGAGCAGTTGTCCTGAAGAAATCTGTACCTTCTTCATCACAGAGGATTTAGAAGAAAAGTGAAATCAATGATCTGAACTCTGATATGCCCTTGTGTTAGCAGGGGCGCTTTCTTGCAGTTAATTATGGCGGAAAGTGTGATTAGTTCATGCTGGGTCTGTGTCTTCTATGTACATTTAGTGGATGGTAGCAGCTAATGACTATTTCTGCTGTTAATTCATGTTTACATAATTTTCTCTTTATTAAGATGTGATAATAGCAAAAATGTGTGTTTCTTAAACTCGAAATAGTGGCCTTAAATCTGTTTTGTTCAAAAGACAATGCCTTCAAATTAAATGGGAACATTGACAAAAACAACAAGTATTTCCACCAATAATATTGCATGTTGCTATATTTAAAATATAATACTGAACTTGATTTATCATTTATATGCAATATAACACGCTATCAAGCTAGAACATCTATTGTCAGGGCAGACGTGTAATATGTTGTTAACCGTGAATATCCATCATACTGATGCATGTTTTTAGGAAAGGTCAATGTGTCTGTTGTCTTTCACTTTGGTGAAATTCTCATTATTGATTTAGGAGCATAACAAACAGCCTCTTTGAGGTGTTATTTGGCCACAAAGATCAGCAAAGATTGACAGTCAAGATATGAATAATTTACGCTTTAATTCCATGTCTATTCTGTTTGGTATCGTACACACACACCTGTGGACCTAGTTACAGGCCTAAATTGGGAGAAGCTGCACACTTTGATAAGCGCTTCCCTGTAAGATTAAACACCAAGCTGTTGTGTGAGGGCAGATATGTGTTCATCGGGAGTTTACCCAAGAGCGACATTGATATACAGCCTCTTTTTGTGTAAGATTTTTTTGATTTGTGCTTTTTCTCAACACAGATCTTACCCAGTGGCACACAGCCTTTAGAGACCCTTTTTGTCGTAAAAGGCTGTGTAAGATAAAGGAAGGGGTGTCATGACCTCTTGGTCTGTTCTCATTTTTTTATTACTCTGACACTGCAGGTTGCGATGATGTTTCTTTTGTTCCAATTGGATGACATCATTTACACGAAGCACAACTCTGAATCAAGCAAGTCATGCAGCTTTCGGTACAAATGTTTTTATGGTGATAGAAGTGTGTGTGTGATCTGTAAGTATTCACAGCGAGAGATTGTCAAAATATTGTGATTATTAGTCTTACGTTGGATTATCAACGTGCTGTTGCTGTTTATGGTTGAATTTTTTTGTAAAATATAGCCTGTAAAAACGCTGGAAATTACACTTGAATCTGTGGAGATAGTGGAGTTTACTTGTGGCATTTGGAATTGCGTGGCTTGCCAATCCCTGTTCAGTTGATTAACAACGACTGGGAAATTAACTTGTATGTACTGCAAACCAGGGTAATACACAAAACTCACATGAGTGCACACATTTGAGAAGTACCTATGAGAGCAGCTGAAGAGTGGAGACTTGCTGGTAAGGAGCCAGTGGTTGTTATTGATAATGCTGCAAACATTAGCAAACGGCTACTGGCTTAAGTCAAGCAGCCAATTAGCTAGGGCTGGACAGTAATGGCAAAAATAATTGTAATTTCGATTGATATTGTAATCAAGATTAATAACACGATCATTCATTAATTTGAAATCAAGAATATTTTTTACACCACCAAAACTCCACTTTTAATATAGTCAAAAAAAAAGATATACATTAGTAACGAATAAACCACAACAAGTAACATAATAATAATAGCAATAACAATACAAATGTTTATTAATTAAAGGCCAAAATTCTCACATTTATTGGTAAAATACATCTTTGGACAATTGTGACCAGTATATTGTATCAATAAGTGCTTTAATTACATTATTCTTGTGCAAGGGACTTTTTTGAAACTTTTATTTTGTTAGGGAAGTCAGTCCAGATGTGGGACACATTACTATTATTGTAAAGGGGGGAAGTGTGCTGTGCTGTTGTTCTCAGTTTGACCAGAAAAAGAGGAAACTCACTTGAGGCTGTTGAAAAAAAAAAAGCGCCTCTCAAGTTGCGACCACTGTTTGCAGAATAATGTTATATCGATGATGTCGTTCACAACAACACAAGCAGATGAAATGTTTTGTGCGTGTATGGATTGTTCTTGCTAACTTCAGCTTCGTAGTTAGTCACTGTTTTAAGTGGCCGTCTCCACATTGTTTAGTTTAGGACGGGCGTTGAGTGTGTTGGGGATAAATGAGCGCTACCAGAGAAGTTATTTTACCAAATAAAATGTTCTCCGCACAATGACAGCATTTCACTTACATTTATGTACATTTTCCTTGATATTATTTTGTATTTATCAGCGGCTTTCGTTTTGTGGGCCAATTCTGTGACTCCATCCACGGTTTTGTGAACACAGAAATGATATGCCTTACTTTTTTGATGAGTTTAGTGATTATTGATAAGGCATACTAGTGCTGTGTCAAATACAAAAGAGCAACAAAGGTGACATCTCGAACTTCTAGTAGATGTGCTCTTTTTTCACTCATTCGCTCCTCATCTGTTTCACCATCATAAACTCCGGAATTTGCATGCTTGTTGCGCGGCCGAATAATATTTTATTAATTATTAATATTATTATTATATTTTCATAATTGTGAGAGCCATAATCAAAATCGAAATACATGTTTTTTATTAATTGTCCATCCCTAGGAGATGTGTTTTCTTTTTTGTTTCACTCTTATTAACACATGGATGTATCGTAGGTTATTAAGAGCAATATAATAATAATTGCATTATTGCCATTCGGGATGGGTACCTTTCCCATTTGAATCGCTACAGTTCCTATCTCGGTCATACCCGACTCAGCGGTGACTTATGGTTACCACCTGGTGACAATATAAATTGTTTCAAGTTGTAAAGTAGAACGTTATTGCACCAGGTCTTCAGAAGCTACATTGGGTTCACCGGCGAAGAGCTAATTTTAAGTATGGAGTAGCGAAAGCCAAGGGCTTTAAGGGACTGTAGGGTAAATACAACTGTGTATTGACCAATTAGATTGAACACTGTATTGAAAACTGCACAAAACGGAATGTACAGAATAAATTAAACATATACTAGGGATGTAATGATATGGACATTTCATATCGCAGTTATTGTGACCAAAATGATCTTGTTTATTATAATTATTGCAGTATTGTTGATAGTGGTCAAAAAGTACTTAAACACACACATATCTTTCGTTTTTTTTAAATAACTAAAATAAATAGAGACACTATTATAAAGCCCGCTACTTTGCATGTTTTGTGTTCTTATGCTTCACCGATAATAGTGTGATGGCTGGCGTTGTGGCGTCCTACTCTGTTCAGCGAAACAACAAAAACACCTCAGTGTCATATTCCTCCAAGTACATATTGATCACACTGTAGTCAGACAGCTCAGCCTGTAGGTTCAATGTGCACAATTGAATAGCTTAGTTAACTAGACAGTAATGTGTCTATGCAAAATTGGATTGGGGTATGTCGTTCCTTAATAGGAAAAGACGTTAATGTCTCTTGTATTCATGTTACCATTTAAGCTAGCGGCAACGTTTTAATTTCCAATTTCTTTACAAACAGGTGAAATCCTTGCCATGAGGCTGATTGGAGTCTTTTGATATGCACTAAAATGTGTTTGTACTGTAAGTATTGTACCTATTATACACCAGCTGTTTGATTGTAATGTGAATCTTAGTTTAAGTCTTCATTCCCAATTTTGAAGGTGTTGAAATTGCCATGTAAAATCGCTAATGCCACTCAGTAGCATGTCTTTGCCAAATCCAATGTAAATTAGCATCGGCCTTGTGCTTTTTTAAAAATAGAGCCTTACTGTATATTGGAGTGTTTTCCATCAGGCATATTTGCTTGTCGGCATAGAAAATTGCAACACTACCTACTGTAGAGGCAGTACAACTGTTTCCGCTCTGAGTGCTGCTTGAGTGTTTGTTTGGCCGCCATGCCCAGAAATCTGAAACCAGACGTGACATCACGTGCAACAAAAGTATCGAAATATATGTTTGACTTCGTGTGAATGGATGCTTCGTTTCCTATCCCAAATTGCCATATTGCGATAGTATCGTGATCGTGAGTCTGGCTGAAACTGACAACTATTTTGATATTCGACAGGTCATCAACTGGCTCAAAGAAAAAATCGACTAATCAGATCATAAAGTGTACACATTTTTAGGTTAGAAATGTCTGATAATGGCTTTTTTGCCGATATCCAATATTCCGATATTGTCCCACTCTTAATTACCGATACAGATATCAACCAATACCGATATATAGAAGTCGGGGAATTAACACATTATTATGCCTAATTTTGTTGTGATGCCCCGCTGGATGCATTAAACAATGTAACAAGGTTTTCCAAAATAAATCAACTGAAGTTATGGAAAAAAATGCCAACATGGCACTGCCATATTTATAATTGAGGTCACGAAGAGCATTGTTTATTTTTAACATGCCTCAAAACTGCAGCCTGGAATTTTGGACATGCTCTCCCTGAGAGAGCTTGAGGAGTATGAGGTGGGCGGGGTTGGGGGGGGGGGTAGGAGTAGCAGGGGGGTGTATATTGCAGCGTCCCGGAAGAGTTAGTGCTGCAAGGAGTTCTGGATATGTGTTCTGTTGTGTTTATGTTGTGTTACAGTGCGGATGTTCTCCCGAAATGTGTTTGTCATTCTTGTTTGGTGTGGGTTTACAGTGTGGCGCATAGTTGTAACAGTTTATTGGCGCTCTGTACTTCACCCTACGTCCGTGTACACAGCTGCGTTTTAAAAAGTCATTAATTTTACTTTTTGAAACTGATACTGATAATTTAAAAACGAATGCCGATAATTTCCGATATTACATTTTAAAGCATTTATCGACCGATGATATCGGTAGTCTGATATTTTCGGACATGTCTAATTTAGGTGGTTCTAATTTAACCATCGACTTTTGAGTTCAGCTTGAGATATTTTAGGTATGTGCTTATGAACAACAAAGATTAGTAATTAATTCATAAATATTTATTCATACTGTAACTATACTGCTTATTAGGCTGTTGCAAAATAAAACTATGTAATACGCTTTTGTCTATTCAAACTTAAGGTCCTTTAAAAAGTACTTAAATTGATTTAGACCTTGGCTATAATGATAGTTAAAAGTTATTTTTCACATAATTCTGTCTTTCCCGAAGGAATCAATAAAGTACTATCTATCTATCTATCTATCTATCTATCTATCTATCTATCTATCTATCTATCTATCTATCTATCTATCTATCTATCTATCTATCTATCTATCTATCTATCTATCTATTTGCTAGCAAGATAATAGGCTAACAATCTTATTGAGTTGAGACCGCGTCCTCCAAATATCCGACATTTCCCCGCTTTAAATTCTCCCGTATCACAGATGAAGCGTCATTAAAACAAGTTTTGCTTTGCAAAATGAGCAAGGTATTCTTGTTTTTAACAATAATAAAAGGAAATGTTCCCACCTGTTTACATATTTTCACCCGTGATGGTGTTTGAGTGACTGAGCTGACTCGAGTTGCGACAAAAACACGTGTGATGATGTCACCGACTTTTTCGACAAATGTATTTGTTGTCAACAAATTTTGTTGTCAATGACGTTGCTCCCCCAATCACGAGCCAATGCATTGTGTATTGTGGGGTACCCGGAGATTCCTAACAGCAGTTGACATACTACCTCATGAAATAACTTGTTCCCAACTTAAACATGTACAGTACATCATACCATATATGACAAAACACTGCACCGAAAGACTTATTATGTATTCTGCTGACTGTATTGTGCTAGGTTTATTTCTTCCCAGTGATATGTATTTTAAAGTTGTGATAAGATTTTGGGGAATGCTTTCAGAACAACTTGTAGCTACAGTAGGCTATGCTGTTGCATGTCAATTAAGTCATACTTTTTTTCCCTGCTACGTACTGAGGGGAACATTACAACCCAATGACCTTCACACTCCATGCCATGAAAACAATAAACAAAAGGTAAATGCCAGGTGTTAAGCCGCTTAATAGTGCTGCTTTCCTGCATTTGTGCAGCTAATCCTGTAACCAATTAACCATAATGTTTAAAGCTGGAGCATATTCACATTCACAGCATATTGTTCCTTCTGTTTCAAAAAGATCTTCCAAGTATGTGTTTAATGGTTACTTTAACAGGCAAAATCTAGGTTCTACAAACGTTTTTGTTAAAGTCTAACTTACCTTTTTTGACTAAAATGCATAGGATATTTTTTTGTCAGAAAGCCGTCCCAAAAAGTCAGATGAAAAATGAATATCACCCATAAGAAATTTTATTTCAAATACTCTGTTTCAGACACACACCACAACACAAAACACATTTTACAGCTATTAATTAGTTTTCCTTGCAGAAAACAATGTGAAATATATGTGTATCTATATATACATCTATATATGTTTGTTGGGCTGGGCAATATATCGAGTTTGTAAGATAAATCAATATATTTCTAAACAGGATATATGAATTAAGAAAATATTGTAATATCGTTATAATTTATTTCACGGTAAAATCACCAAACACCGCTTATTTGTTGTGTTCGTTGTTTTCCCCTGCTCCCCCGCCATTGGCTTCTAAACCCCTCCCCTTCCTCCTTCCAAGCGCTTGCACCCATAAGAACAAATGTATTTTTTTTAATCTGAGTTTGATACATTTTGTATTATTTGCACAGCTATGTTATTTATTTTACATCAAAATAATATTTTTCTATTTTATTTATGTTATGTAATTCTGTACTACTCAAACAGTTTCTTTTCTGTGCTGTTAATATCCATCCTGACTAACTGGGTTAATATAGTGCCACTGACTGTTCACAGTGCAGTTGTCATTCACTTCACTTTCACTGAATATCGCTCAAAAATGTATATCTTTATATGGATACTTCCACTGAAAATAATATCGAGCTTCATATCGAATATCGAGTTAAATAGTAAAAATATATTGAGATATACTTTTTCGCCCAGCCCTATATATATATATGTATATATACATATATACTGTATATATGTATATATATATATACATATATATATATGTACACTCACATACACACATAAATGTATATGTATATATATGTATTTGTATATATATAATATATGTAGCTTTGCACAGCTTTGCACAGTACTGAATCTGCACTTTTAAAGGTTTTTAATGACTTGCTTTTAATGTCTGATTCTGGCAGCTCTGCCATTTTAATGCTTTTAGATCTTACAGCTGCCTTTGACACAGTCGACCACACAATTCTTTTAGACCGCCTGAGAGACTATGTGGGTGTCAGGGGGACTGCGTTAGAGTGGTTCAGATCTTACCTGTCTGAGAGGTCCTTCTCTGTCAGGCTGGGGGACGCCACCTCCTCTTCTGCCCCGCTTTACTGTGGTGTCCCCCAGGGATCTATTTTAGGCCCCATCCTGTTCGCTCTTTATCTCCTCCCTCTTGGAGATATTTTTAAGAAACACTTTTATGCAGATGACTGCCAAATTTATATGCCGATTTCAAAAAGCCACGGCCCCCTGACACCCCTTCTTAACTGTCTATGCGACGTCAAGGCTTGGTTAGCCCAGAATGTTTTAATAATGAATGAGGGAAAAACGGAAATTTTAGTTTTTGGTCCGGCCCTCACTGACTTGGGACCATTGCAAAATTATGTGCGTCCCAAAGTCACCAGCCTTGACGTCACTATAGACAGCGATTTTAAACTAGATAAACAAGTCAATGCCGTTTTAAAATTGTGTTTTTATCACCTTCGTCTTTTAGTAAAGGTTAAACCGTTTTTATCTTTTAACCTTTTTGAACAAGTCGTGTATGCTTTTATTTCAAGCCGCCTGGACTACTGCAATGCACTTTATGCTGGCATTAGCCAAAAAGCTCTCTCCCGGTTGCAGTTAGTCCAGAATGCGGCAGCACGACTTTTAACAGGGGCCAGGAAACGCCAGCATATAACCCCAATTCTTCAGAGTTTGCACTGGCTCCCTGTTCATTTTAGAATTGATTTTAAAACATTGCTGTTTGTTTGTAAATCTTTACATGGACTGGCACCTCAATATATCTCGGACCTCATCCAAATTTACATTCCTGCGCGCGCTCTGAGGTCCGAGAGCCAGCTCCAGCTCGTGGTGCCCAAGACCAGACTTAAGACCAGGGGAGACAGGGCCTTCTCTGTGGTCGGCCCTAAGCTCTGGAACACTCTGCCGCTCCATGTTCAAACTGCTTCCACAGTGGAGTGTTTTAAGTCTCGTCTTAAGACCCACTTTTATTCTTTGGCTTTTAACACTACGTGAGTTGTGTGGTCCTTTGTCCTCTGTTGTCCTCTGTGTTTTTTATACACTTTGATTTCTATTTTACTGTTTTAATTGATTTTACCCTTTAAAATAGTTTTTAATCATATTTTTTATTTTTATATTGTTTTTATTGGTTTTATATTTATTTATTTTTTGTTTTTATTCAGTCATTGGTGGAGCATAATATTGTGTTTTTTTAATATTGTTTTTAACATGGCTGTGCAGCACTTTGGAAACGTTATTGTTGTTTAAATGTGCTATATAAATAAAGTGGATTGGATTGGATGTATATATATATAACACACTCTAATATATATATATATATATATATATATATATATATATATATATATATATATATATATATATATATATATATATATATAAATATATATATATATTAGAGTGTTGCGAATCTTTGGGTGTCCCACGGTTTGATTCAATATCGATTCTTGGGGTCACGATTAGATTCAAAATCGATTTTTTTTCAATTCAACACGATTTTCGATTCAAAAACGTTTTTTTCCCAATTTAAAAGGATTCTCTATTCATTCTATACAGCAGGATCTACCCCAGTCTGCTGACATGCAAGCAGAGTAGTAGATTTTTGTAAAAAGCTTTTATAATTGTAAAGGACAATGTTTTATCAACTGATTGCAATAATGTAAATTTGTTTTAACTAATAAACGAACCAAAAATATGACTTATTTTATCTTTGTGAAAACATTGGACACAGTGTGTTGTCAAGCTTATGAGATGGGATGCAAGTGTAAGCCACTGTGACACTATTGTTCTTTTTTTTATTTTTATAAATGTCTAATGATAATGTAAATGAGGGATTTTTAATCACTGCTATGCTGAAATTATAACTAATGTTGATGCTGTTGATGATAATATTCATTTTTGTTTCACTACTTTTTGTTTGTTCTGTTTTGTGTTTGTGTCTCCTCTCAATTGCTCTGTTTTTTGCAGTTCTGAGTGTTGCTGGGTCAGGTTTGGTTTTGGAATTGGATTGCATTGTTATGATATTGCTGTGTATTGTTTTGTCGGATTGATTAAAAAACAAACAAACAAACAATTATTTAAAAATGACCATCGATTCTGAATCGCACAACGTGAGAATCGCGATTCATATTCAAATCGAAATTTTCCCACGTCCCTAATGTATATATATATATATATATCCATCCATCCATCCATTTTCTACCGCTTATTCCCTTTTTGGGGTCACGGGGGGCGCTGGCGCCTATCTCAGCTACAATCAGGCGGAATATATATATATATATATATATATATATATATATATATATATATATATGTATATATATATATATATATATATATATATATATATGTATATATATGTATATATCTATATTTGTATATATATACATTTGTATATATATATACAAATGTATATATATGTGTATATTTATGTATGTATATATATATGTGTATATTTATGTATATACTGTATATAATATATCCATCCCATCCATCCATTTTTCTACCGCTTATTCCCTTTCGGGGTCGCGGGGGGCGCTGGCGCCTATCTCAGCTACAATCGGGCCGAAGGCGGGGTACACCCTGGACAAGTTGCCACCTCATCGCAGGGCCAACACACATAGACAGACAACATTCACACTCACATTCACACACTAGGGCCAATTTAGTGTTGCCAATCAACCTATCGTTCATATATAATTTATGTATATATGTGTATTTGTGTATATATATATATATATATATATATATATATATATATATATATGTAGGTGTGGGAAGAAAAAAAAATCACAAGACTACTTCATCTCTACAGATCTGTTTCATGAGGGGTTCCCTCAATCATCAGGAGATTTTAATGGAAGCATTCACATACAATGGTTTATATAGAGCACAGAGTGGGTGGGTACAAGCAGGCGTAGGGTGTGGTGATTGGCTCATGTGTTACCTACGAGGTGTTTCCTTCTGTGGCGGCATGTTGAAATGATTTCACTGCGCTTGTTGAGGGATGATAAATCTGGATGATATATAATAAACAGTTTCTCTTTTAAGCATAGGTTGCATCTTTTATTACCACTGTTGTAAGGTGTGCTGGATGCAAGAATTTGCCATGTTATTGAATATTCAACATTATGGTCTTTGAGGTTCCAAATGTGTTTGCTGAGTTCTGTAGAATTCTGCAAAGTCTGGTTTCTAAAGGATGAGCCAATCACCACACCCTACGCCTGCTTGTACCCACCCACTCTGTGCTCTATATAAACCATTGTATGTGAATGCTTCCATTAAAATCTCCTGATGATTGAGGGAACCCCTCATGAAACAGATCTGTAGAGATGAAGTAGTCTTGTGATTTTTTTTTCTTCCCACACCTACATATTGCGCTCTACCACGGTATCCTATCAAGACATATATATATATATATATATATATATATATATATATATATATATATATATATATATATATATATATATATATATATATATATATATATATATATATATATATATATATATATATATATGTATATATATATATATATATATGTATATATAAGGGGTGGAACGGTACACAAAAATTTTGGTTCGGTACGTACCTCGGTTTATAGGTCACGGTTCGGTTATTTTTCGGTACAGTAAGAAAACAACAAAATATAAATTTTTGGGTTATTTTTTTACCAAATTTGTAAACAATGGCTTTATCCTTTTAACATTGGGAACACTATGATAATTCTGCCCACGATAATCAACATTGAACTGCTTTAACATGTTGTTCAGATTAAATAAAATGACCAAACTTTTCTTCTACATATAAAAAGTGCAACATTGAACAGTTTCAAGTCAGCTCATCATGCTTATATATGTATGCTTATATATGTATACGTGTGTATATATATATATATATATATATACACACAGTTGATTTTTATTATGTAAATGTTATATTTGTATTAACATGTGATAGCAGGGACCCTGCCAGTCAAAACTAGGCTGCTACATTACAAATGATTAATGTAACAGTAGCTGAAAGAATAGCACAATAGCAATAGGAGAGACTATTCATCCCTGAACACCATGGAGTTTATGTAGGCTTTATGATGCCCTTACATTATTATATCAACTATCAGAGACCGAAACTCTTGATTTAACATAAAGTAATTTTTTGCTGCTTCAACACACCTCAATCAACACTGTCCGTAACACACACACACACACACACACACACACACACACACACACACACACACACACACACACACACACACACACACACACACACACACACACACACCGCAAAATTAGCTAACGTTACGCTAAAAGCTAAGTAGCCTTTACCTAAAGCCAGGAATGCGAGAGAGCCGAGCTGCAGTTTGTTTGTAGAAGGTCAACGGGCTCATAGTGATGTTTAGAAAGTAGTTGACTTGGAGGTGTTAAAAATAATTTGGGGAGAGTCCGCTGCTCACCTGCTAAACACCTATCTGCTCGACGCTGAAGTGCTGACTACATGCACTCTGAATACGCACTGCTGATTTGCTGTTACCGCTACGGTTGTAATTAATCAGATGGTTGTGTGGGTGAGACAATGCTGGGTGCTGTGCAGGAGACAGAGGCAGAACGGAGCGGAGCAGCTTATTAATACTTTAGCATAGGCGGCTACTTCATATGTTTGTTTGGAAACTTGTTCGTACTCCTCCGCACCGAAACGGTTCAATACAAATACACATACCGTTACACCCCTAGTATATATATATATATATATATATATATATATATATATATATATATATATATATATATATATATATATATATATATATATATATATATATATATATATATATGTGTGTTTGTATATATGTAGGTATATATGTGTATGTATACATTTATTTATATGGATTTATATATATTTTATACATGTATGTGTATCTGTATGGATTTATTTCTATGTATTTATATATATTTTATACATGTATGTGTGTATATATATATATATATATATATATATATATATATATATGTGTATATATATATATATGAAAAGGGTGACAATCTTAGGGTTGGGGAGGAGATCTTGCCCCAAGTGGAGGAGTTCAAGTACCTCGGGTCACGAGTGACGGAAAAGTGGATTGTGAGATTGGCAGCGGGGACACCCTGGACAAGTCGCGACTCATGGGTCACCAACGCGGTGCCCGCGGGCACCAGGTAGCCCGTAAGGACCAGATGAGTAGCCCGCTGGCCTGTTCTAAAAATAGCTCAAATAGCAGCACTTACCAGTGAGCTGCCTCTATTTTTTGAATTGTATTTATTTACTAGCAAACTGGCTTTGCTCGACATGTTTAATTCTAAGAGAGACAAGACTGAAATAGAATTTGAAAATCCAAGAAAATATTTTAAAGACTTGGTCTTCACTTGTTTAAATCAATTCATTAATTTTTTTTACTTTGCTTTTTATAACTTTCAGAAAGACAATTTCAGAGAAAAAATACAACCTTAAAAATGATTTTAGGATTTTTAAACACATATACCTTTTTACCTTTTAAATTCCTTCCTCTTCTTTCCTGACAATTTAAATCAATGTTTAAGTAAATGTATTTTCTTTATTGTAAATAATAACAAATACATTTTAATTTAATTCTTCATCTCAGCTTCTGTTTTTTCGACGAAGAATATTTGTGAAATATTTCTTCAAACTTATTATGATTAAAATTCCAAAAAATTATTCTGGCAAATCCAGAAAATCTGTAGAATCAAATTTAAATCTTATTTCAAAGTCTTTTGAATATATTTTAAAAATTTCGTTCTGGAAAATCTAGAAAAAATAATGATTCGTCTTTGTTAGAAATATAACTTGGTCCAATTTGTTATATATTCTAACAAAGTGCAGATTGGATTTTAACCTATTTAAAACATGTCATCAAAATTCTAAAATTAATCCTAACAAGGAAAAATTACTAATGATGCTCCATAATTTTTTTTTTTTTTTCAAAAAGATTCGAATTAGCTAGTTTTTCCCTTCCTTTTTTTCGGTTGAATTATAAATTTTAAAGAGTCGAAATTAAAGAAAAAACAATGTTTCAAAATTTTATTTGAATTTTTTATGTGTTTTCTCTTCTTTTAAACCGTTCAATTAAGTGTTTTTTCCATCATTCATTCTCTACAAAAAGAAAGGAAAAAAAAATGTATGACGAAATGACAGACAGAAATACCCATTTTTTATATATATAGATTTATTTATTAAAGGTAAATTGAGCAAATTGGCTATTTCTGGCAATTTATTTAAGTGCGTATCAAACTGGTATCCCTTCGCATTAATCAGTACCCTAGAAGTAGCTCTTGCTTTCAAAAAGGTTGGTGATCCCTGCAGTAGATGTACTGTGACGTGACGCAGGATAAAAACTTTCTTTCACGCTGTATTTTGTCCTTTTTTTTGCCACAATTGTGTTCTCTCTTGTCTCTATTTTAACTGGGTAATTTTTTTTAGTACTGCCAGTCTTTTTGTTATTTTGCTGCATAAACACTGCGTTTGACTGAGTGACTGAGGTGTGCTGAGGGTGATTGGAGATTGGAGGAAGGCACTTTACTCCCCCCCAAATTGTTGTTTTGTAATCCAAAAGACAAATTCAGAATCAATTTCTCAATCTTGGACATATGCGGACATACTAGCTGCAAGTGTGTACAATATATAGTATATGCAGTAGGGCTGTCAATCATTTTTTTTTTACTAAATCTCAATTTTTATTTGTAACGATTTTTCATTGATTAAAAAAAAACAAAACCTTTTTTTCAAATGTTTTATTTGAATTTTTTTAGTTTTTTATTTGTCCTGACCAGCCAATCTGGCAAATCATACTATTAAATGTTAATGTAGATGCTGTACAGATTTATTTGAGAAAAGAGAAGTGTTGGATACTTCTCTTGTTATCTTATTTGTTTTTGACTTTAATAAATGTTCGGGTAGCATTTTTTTTTAAAGCAATATAAAATTGTATCAGAGCTGTTTGTCTATTTTATGGAGGAGTGATGTAAATCATAAAATTGGCACCCAATGTGATTTAAAAAGCATTTATTTTGAATTCAAATTTGGTTCAAAATCGAGAATCAATTATGAATCGAATTGTTACCCCAAATAATCGAATCAAATCGTCTGGTGCCCAAAGAATCCCAGCCCTAGTAAACAGTAGAATTGTACGATATATACATACTAAAAAGAAATTACTGCGGTACTGATGAATTAAAAACAATACTGTGATGCTGTGATACTGTGATACTCTGAAAAACACAGGTACTTTTGTTTTTTACGGATAATAGGATGCACTGTCGTACGCATTTTTTGACTTCAAAACTTACGATAAAGGTGACGTTATAAACACTGAAGCTACTTCTAAACCACTAATCTTCGCCTTCATGGCGATAAATAAACAACATCATGTATCCTCCCTGCAGAACGAGGAACAGCGAAATATGCTTCACTACACACAGTAGGAAGACACAACAGCTAACCGCTAACAGCAAGCTAGCTCTCCTGAATGTAAAGAAATGCCATTGGTGGATCTAAACAGACATAAACTGTAACGGTACCAGGTACAATTGCCGTACCTAGTCAATACAACAATGAGAACATCGATATTTTTTATTATCACAAAATCTCTTTTTATTGTTTAGAAACCCAGGAAGTACGTCTTTGGGCACACGATAACTTTAATTATTCCTAATGTATGACCCTGCAATTACTTGGTATTGGATTGAGGCCAACATTTGTAGTATCCAAACAACAAAGGAATAGGTGAATATTACATTTTAAAAAGAAGTGTAGATAGAACGTGTTAATAGAAAGTAAGCAGATATTAAGAATAAATGAGCAAGTAGATTAATAATCCATTTTCTACCGCTTGTCCCTCATAATTTTGACCAAATAATAGAATGGGAAATGACATAATATGATACTTCATACGTCAGCAGGCAAATTAGGAACATTTGATTGCCTACTGACTACTAACAGAGAAGTTGTCTTGTATGATCAGTATGTTATTTAATGCCAGAATTGTGCTTTAATTGCAATAATAAATGTATGTTCAATGTATCATACGATTTTCTGTTGAAAAAAAGCCAATAATAAATTTTTTTTGGTCCCCTTTATTTTGAAAAGTATCACCGTATCGAATGACATTTTGGTATCGGGACAGCTCTAATATGTAGTACACATATGATAAACTGATTCGTTACATGTTACATTGTACAATATCCACAAAGACAAATGATCAGAAAGAACACCTCAAATAAAATAATATATTATTGAAATTGACAGATACTGTATCTGCTTAGTGAACTGGACACAAAAAAAGTATCAACGCTTTAGAAATTGTAATTAAAGTTTGTAATTTCCACTCTCAAATGATATATGAGTTATATATTTGTAGCTCTCTTTATTATTGTACAAACCCTGTTTCCATATGAGTTGGGAAATTGTGTTAGATGTAAATATAAACGGAATACAATGATTTGCAAATCATTTTCAACCCATATTCACTACAAAGACAAGCTATTTGATGTTCAAACTCATACAAAGACAAGCTATTTGATGTTCAAACTCATAAACTTACTTTTTTTTTGCAAATAATAATTCACTTAGGATTTCTTTGCTGCAACTTGTGCCAAAGTAGTTGGGAAAGCGCATGTTCACCACTGTGTTACGTCACCTTTTCTTTTAACAACACTCAATAAACTTTTGGGAACTGCAGAAACTAATTGTTGAAGCTTTGAAAGTGGAATTCTTTCCCCTTCTTGTTTTATGTAGATCTCCAGTCATTCAACAATCCGGGGTCTCCGCTGTCGTATTTTATGCTTCATAATGCGCCACACATTTTCAATGGAAGACAGGTCTGGACTGCAGGCGGGCCAGGAAAGTACCCGCACTCTTTTACTACGAAGCAACACTGTTGTAACACGTGGCTTGGCATTGTCTTGCTGAAATAAGCAGGGGTGTCCATGATAACGTTGTTTGGATGACAACATAAACAATAAAGTACTATCTAAACTAACATATGTTGCTCCAAAACCTGTATGGACCTTTCAGCATTAATGGTGCCTTCACAGATGTGTAAGTTACCCATGCCTTGGGCACTAATACACCCCCATACCATCCCAGATGCTGGCTTTTGAACTTTGCGCCTATAACAATCCGAATGGTTATTTTCCTCTTTGTTCTGGAGGACACCACATCCTCTGTTTCCAAATATAATAGCAAATGTGGACTAGTCAGCCCACAGAACACCTTTCCACTTTGTATCAGTCCATCTGGGCCCAGCCGGCGGCGTTTCAGGATATTGTTGATAAATGGGTTTGGCTTTGCATAGTAGAGTTTTAACTTGCACTTACAGGTGTAGCGACCAATTGTAGTTACTGACAGTGGTTTTATGGAGTGTTCCTGAGCCCATGTGGTGATATCCTTTACACACTGATGTCGGTTTTTGATGCAGTACCGCCTGAGGGATCCAAAGTCCGTAATATCATTGCTTACGTGCAGTGATTTCTCCAGATTCTCTGAAGTTTTTGATGATTTTACAGACCGTAGATGGTAAAATCCCTAAATTCCTTGCAATAGCTTGTTAAGAAATGTTGTTCTAAAACTGTTCGACACTTTGCTTACAAAGTGGCGACCCTCACCCCATCCCTGTTTGTGAATTACTTAGCATTTCATCGAAGCTGCTTTTATACCCAATCATGGCACCCAACTGTTCCCAATTGGCCTGCACATCTGTGGGATGTTCCATATAAGTGTTTGATGAGCATTCCTCAACTTTATCAGTATTTATTGCCACCTTTCCCAACTTATTTTTCACGTTTTGCTGGCATCAAATTCTAAAGTTAATCATTATTTGCAAAAAAAAATATTTTTTCCGTTTGAACATCAAATATGTTGTCTTTGTAGCATATTCAACTGAAAAACAGTTGAAAATGATTTGCAAATCATTGTATTCCGTTTATATTTACATCTAACACAATTTCCCAAGTCATGTGGAAACGTGGTTTGTATATCTTTGCAATATATGTTTATATCTTATTTGTATTGTGCTAATGTTGCACAGTATGTTATGTTTATTGTTTTTGTTTTTGTGTGTTTAGTTCAGTTTCGTATATAATTCTATTTGATTATCGGCAGAAAAGCTGATAGCGTTATTATCTGATATCACATTTTTAGGCCAATATCGACAGATAGCATCGATTGAGATATATTATCAGACAGCTTTAATTGTAACATCACTTCTATCTTTATTGAAGAGAGGAGTGCCACGCAAAGCTTCTTATATATTTAGCTTCGAGGTCTGTCTTGAATTCATTAGTGTTTTGCACCTTCTTTATCAAAGTGCTGGCAAACGCAATTTTCTTTAGCTCCATGGTGAATATTTTGCTTTCATTCTGAATAAAATAAAGCACAGAGACTAAGACACCAACGAGTGGGATTCTTCGGCTATTTTCATAATGCAGGTCAATTCAGATTATAATTTTTTAAATTCCTTTTAAAAAAAAAAGAAAAAATCCTGCCCTGGCCTCTTATCTGGATATACATCAGATATGTAAATGTCTAGGTCGCGTTTGTCTGAACTACAGTGTACATTATTGATTGGTGACAAAAACAATTCTTTGCTAAAACAGACAGGCGCAAAAGTAAATGCTGGAGGAAGGAGCCGAAAACAGTCACTGGTGAAAAGATAATGTTTTAGAAGTGATTAAAGTTAATTTGCCACCTCTGTGCTTCTTCATCCACATGCCTAAATATGGTATGTCGAGAAATTTTAGTGTCCATATTTTCCCTTAAAAATGTTATAATCCATATGCAAAGTGGACAAAGGCGATAGTTAACTCTTTTGACAGAGGTCAAATGTGTATCCTGTCTTTTTATTTATTTGATTTATTACTAATATGTTAATTTAGTAGAATTTGTTCCATGTGAAATGGAGACGAGATCATTTGTGGCTCAGTGGTTACCCAGTGCAAAGGGGCAGTGCGCATTTTAGCTCAATGGCCTTAAGGGGACTGACAGTTTTGAACCACCAAATCACATATGCATGAGTATGTAAAAACACAGGAAACAATCGCTACACCTCACCTGCCCTTGATTTCAATTTTCTCAAAGGAGTCATTTATCATAAGTTGTGACCCAAAAAGGGGCTGCTGCAGTAGTTCTCCAAAGAATTCGTTTGTACATTCTCCTTGCCTAATTTGTCTGCATGGATCTAGCGGAAGACCTGTAGTATCATCTGTGCTCTTTAGCGCTTTTTTCTCTTATTTGTATGTAAGTTAAAAAAGAATATGAAAATCCCAATTGTTTTGTCAAAAACAGAGAAGATGCTGTCAAATGACAAAATAGTAAGTAATGTGTGCCTGATGACCTCAAAGTAGGTTAGAAAGCACTGGAATTTGGTATTCCAAGCATCAGGTGTTGTCTTTGCTCAAACAAGGTGCGCAAAGTAATTGAGTTTCAATTGGTTAAGCCAGAGGCTAAGTGCTAAAACAAATCTTTAAATGAAATTCATTACAAGCAAGGTTGCCATACTCAGGTGTTATTGAATTCATTTCTCATTTTGACCTGATTTACACAGATAACCGTAATAACTGAGACGGGTAGAAATGATGACGATGACAAAGCGCATCATGGTTTGCCTTCAAACACATTAAAACGTAGTCAGCCTCATTGGCTTAATTGAGCTGTGCAGATGTTTTTCTCCTTCAATTCATTTCTAGTCTTTTCCACAGCAAGGTATGCGTTTTTTATATAGCATCCATCTGCGACAAAGGAATAACTTCTATGAATGCCCAGAATTGACTCCCGTAATTGCAAATAGTTCCATATAATATGCAGTACAAACATAAACATAACAACGAAAATGAAAAAGTAAAAATCATATCCATATAAATGGGAAAGAGCCTTACATTCTTCAGTATGCATTTATGATGACATTGTGTGGTTAATTACAAGTAAAAGGTTGATGAGACACCCCCCACTTTCCCAAATATGACATACCTTCATACCAGGGAAATTAATGGGGGAAATTAAGCTAATAACATAACAAGCATGATACGGAGAAACACGCTCATCTGATCCATCCTGCTTATTATTTGGAGGCGTCACCAGCCTAGGATGTTCATTTTCTCCCTGTCATATTCGATCAGTTTAATGCTGATCAGAAGAACAGCAAATTTCCACCATAATGACTATGGCTAGTCAAATGGTGGCTGGTGTGGCTTGTCCCAATGCCGAAGTCATCATTTATTTATGCGTATTTTGTACTCTACAGTATTTCATCATTTAATTTTTATTTCTGTTGGCAAAGGCGGCATTAATTGTGGCCTGGACATTGTTCGACTCTGATCAGCAGTAATGAATATGCTGTTTCTAATGGTTTGTTGCCCAGTCAAATGAATGGATCTTGAATGTGTCATAGAGCTTTGCCATGGAACGTAATGAGGAGACGGAACATGGCCAGCAAATCGTCTGAATAAAATACAGCACTTAGGATGTAAAGTTTAGCATAACGTGTGTTTGTTTTGTGCTCACTGCCTAGTCATAACACAGACTCATTCCTGAAACTTAATATAAAATGAGCGAGGTTATCACATCAAGGATTCAGTAAGTAGAAATATATCTCATCACCCAAAAGTCAATTGACATGATTGCTTATTTCTCATTAGGGTTTATGTTCTAACATGGATGAGTCAGTGCATAGTGTAATAAACAATGTTTTACAAATGACCAGGTCATATGGATCATGAACCAAGTCTTTGACTGATCAAATAACATTGAGTCTGATGGAGGATAGACACATGCCTTATGGTTGTAGTGTTCAGCAATCACCAAACATTATTCTTCTACAAAAATAAAATAAACAAACTTACCTCAGTATTAGATTAATTATCCGAACCTTGTTTAATTTAAATAAGCATACTTTGGACGACAGAAAGAATTATTTCAGATTCAATAGTCATTCTGCGGTGTCTGTTAACATTTTTTTTTTCTTTTACTGAGATTGCACTGACTGGATTGAATACAGCTTTAGTTTAGGAAAACGTCTCATCCTTTTAAGAGCAGATTGCATGTCTTACAACCACCTGATTATGCAGCATTTTTAAACCGTAAAAGGTTTTGGTAAGTTATCAGTGTTCATAAAAAGTCACATTTGAATCCACTGAATATTTGATTTGCTGCTACAAAATGCCAATATTTATTCTTTGGGCCCGTATATATGACTGATTGCACTGTGGGGATTTTTGTAGGATTAGAGTAAAGAAATATGAATTTTAATGTGTTGAAAATATCTCAATATCGCCATTTTTTTCTCCTCTTCTTTAGATTGATCCTAAGGTTGCCTTTCCACGTCGCGCCCAGCCTAAGGTAAGAATAAATTGGTCACCAGGCCTGCTTGGAGAAAATGATTATGTCTCATGCCACCACCATACCTAATTTTCTGTGGCCACACTGCAGATTCAAAGAGGCAGGGGTTGTCTGTTTGCTTTAGAGAAATACCTTGTCTGGCTACATTGTTCTCACCTTGTTTCTTCTCTGCACTTTTAAAAATATTTATTTTCTATCCTTACCTGTTTTCATGCTAAACCTCATTCTAGTGCTTAGACATGAAACTGTTGTAGCAAATTAATTTATTTGCATTCGAAGACAAACTCGTGCAGTTATCATTTGACTTTGGTGTGGAAGAAATCAATGTCAATGTCAATGTCAATGTCAATGACAATGTCCTGTCTTTTGTCTTCAGCTTTAGGGGAGCACATCCATGTAAAACTTTTTTTTTTTTGAATGAATGGCTTTGTGCTGCAAGAAATCTATGGATTACATTTTCTGGAAGTGTTTTTTCTTTAATATTCAGTCAAAAGGGACATAGTCACATAAATGGTTTAGGAATATCTTTAATTTGGAGCCTGCATGTATACATTGTCACAATTAGCATGGAAACAAAACTCCAATAATGCTCGGGCTGTTGCTCATGAGGCACAAGATCTTTTGCATAGGCGTTTTCTTTGCTTGATTGCTGGTCTTGAGCAGCTCTATTGACAATTAAATATGCAACGCGTGCAGATGGTGCCGCAGCACAGTCAAGGGTTTTGTTGACATGCCCTCTCACCCCCCCCCCCCCCTAGCATTTAATGTGAAGGCTGTAGCACACTAGATTGTAGTGCAACACTTTTCTGCTTTACAAGCAGGGCTTTTGACTCGTAAAAAAAACAGTTGGAAAAACTCAAAATACATTTTCTTCTTCCTTGTGCATTTGAAACTCGCTTTATGAAAGAGTTTCATGTGTAGTCAGTCATCAGCATTGACTTGCAAAGCCAGAGAACATGATGATTTAATGGGAGATCAGTGGTAAGTTTGTCACTTGTTCTCCACTAAGCCAGACTCATTAACATCCCTTTTGATATGACACCGAAATATAAAGCATTTCTTAAGACGGATTAACATTGTGTATTTGTGTGGTATTTCCTTTTTTCAAATACATTCTAGCTTCCTATGTAGGAGTTGCTGTCTGATTCTCATTTTCCTTCAATCGCCCCACATCTCCCCACTCCCTGCTTGCCTGCTTGGCTGCTCACATGCAGCTTCCGAGTTGACCCCATTCGAGTTTAAAAGAGCTCAGCTTGGCAGGTGCATGAACGAGACACGGGCTATGGAATAAAAATTGTGACGGCACCAATCAGCTCTAATGTTCTCAGGGCTAACAATGACCTCATCAGTAACCCTGACAATGACCTCTTAACTGCCGAATGCTCCAGTACGGTAAAATTCTGCATTATGTACGGCACGTAGACTAATGCTGGAAAACAGACAGGAAGTGAAGGTGAACACAAAGGACATTTGGCGGTAAACAAGTGAAGGTGTTTGCACCGGGATGACAAGATCACACGGAAAAGGAAAAACAACCCTTATCAGACTGTGTTACTCCCTGTGGCAAAAAAATATGAACGCTTCCACTCCAACGAGCATTTAGACAACAATTATTAAAAGATTGAGATACCGGAAACCATGCAACTACCTAACTTAAAATGAGGGAAAGGTTTTATGGGCATTGTTTTACCTGAATCAAAGGGTTAAGAATATAGTCTTACTGTATTGACAAATACAGTAAGTCACCAACCACGAACACAAGCTTTTGCGTCACATCTTTATGGGCAACTAATGAATATGTTTGATTACACTGATCTCGCTTATTTGTGACCATCAACCCATCTGAAAATTGGTAATGGTCAAAAACAGGGGGAGACAAGCCAGTATTCTGCACATCATAGTAAAGTGCTAAAGAAATGCAGCCCGTTGTCCACATTACAAAGAAACCTGTCACAGGACTCAAGCTTATCTTGAATAAGGAAATAGCAGATGCGTTTACTGGGCAGGTCAATGGTATCAATGACGATCTTCAAGGATGACGTTGCTTTTGGGATTGATTGACAGATGTGTATGAAGAGATTATTAAGTGATTTGATATAGTGTTTATTTGTAAAGTGCAACTTGATTGGGTTCAAGCACGGCTTTATTTTTATTGCAGATGGAAATAACCTGAATTGCTTTATTTTTTACTTCAAGAGTCAGCACGATCATCCTTTTTACGTGCATTAATAATGTAAATTATCCTTGTGGTAGGCAAAAATAGTACTGGTGTTTTTCGGAATATGGTTAGGAATACAGATATAACAACATTAAATCTTCATTGTATATTATTACATTTGTGTTGTACCGGCTAATTGTTTGACATGTTCAGGAAATTGGTTTCTCGATGCGGCAAGTAGTTGGTGATAACAACTTGAGGGTTTTCTTGTTTTCTGATAAAGCCACGTCCCTCTCGCACCTCTGAGTAATGAATGTGAGCCAAATGTACACTACGATGGATTAATTAATCACCTGCTAAACTGAAGCCTGGTGCATCTCATCTCATCATTATGATGGTCGTCACAGTCACATGAGTCTGTGAGTTCCCTGATGCTCTGCAGGGTGCACTGCATTTTTAAAATGTTTCCCAGCAGAATGGGCAGCCAGTGTCTTCCTCTTTTTTGTACTGTTTGCTGCCTATAAACGCCACAATTTAAAGATTTCCATCCATCTATCCATTTTCTACCACTTTTCCCTAGAGTTATCTCTTTAAAGGGGAAATATTATGATTTTGTTTTTCTATATTTATACACATCCTTCTGTTCTACATGTAATTCTACATGTATTGTTGCTTTGGTGCAAATTTTGCATAAATTTTGTTTTACAGACTATCTTCAAACAGCTGTCTCTTCACAATGCGCCGTTTTGTGGGCAGACTTATTTACGTGGCAAAGCCTTCTCCCTGGCAAAGCACACTTTGACTGCATCTCCAAACCGTCAGCCATGTTGTAGATTTTAGGGCTTTCATATGAGGTCTACTGACAGATACATTTTAGAAGTTTACACTACTTTTTACAATAAATGGCAACAGTGTAAATGAGGAACTTATTGACTACAACATGGTACTACAACTAAATAACAATCGTCTCAAATTCCGAACGGCTCACTTGGAAAGAGGCAAAAGTGTTTCATTAATACCAGCCACCAAGTTTGGATTAAAATTTTCGGGACTTAAAGATATCCCAAATTCACAAAATCAAGTGCCAACAGGTAACAAAAGTTTTTTTTTTGCATAACAGGACCCCATTTAAGCCCAAACACAAATGCATTTATTCCAATAGGGTTAGGATGATTAGACTTGTCCCAATTAATTATATATTTATTTTGTTTAAATAAATCTACAACAGCAGTCAGTAGACCACTGAATTTTACCTATCTTAATTTAGATCGCACAATACAGTGGTTTAGTTATGCATCTTCCTACAGAAGCTCTTGTATTAAAATTAATGATTGTTATTTTTCTGAAAAACAAAAACAAATAATAAAACAAAACAAAAACACACTCCTCTTCATCGAAAGCAGGGGTGCCCACACTTTTTGCCTCCAAGGGCCAAAGTAAAAATGTGCCATTGGGCCGCGGGCCAAACACAGCAATTTCAAGCATGAAACACAAATAGCCAAAAAGTTTCTATATTTAGTATCACTAACAATTATGGATGGCAATTAGTTACCCAACTAGTAAGCCTTGCGAACATGCCCAATGATGGTTAGAGTGACCCAAACTTTTTCACTTCCAATATCATACTGATATTGATCCGAATACGTTATCAGCAGGAATCATACGTACTTTTATTATTTTGTAGAGGGGAATATTAAAAAAGGTTTGATCAAGTGAAGTTAGTCAAACAAAAGAATGTTGGTTGGTATAAAATGTTTTTAATTATTTACTATCAACCGTCTGGAATGTTAAATTGAAGTGGAGTGGTAATTGTTTTTAATTAAATAATTGTTCTTAATTAAGTTAAGGTCATGACACAGTAAGTTGAATGATGCGGGCACGCTTGTTGCTGGATACTTTCTATTTCACCTTTGCCTAGGAAACTATGATTTAGTAACATTCAACTATATTTAATTGATGCTTATTTATATTGACAAATGTGCTGTTTTGGACTGCAACATTGCTCAATTAAGAATACATTATATGTATGTTTAGCTGTTGTGCTATTGTGTGTTTAGCTGTTAAGTAGCTGTGAGTAGCAGAACGCCTACCATATTTACCTTTTGTAAACGAATTGACTGAAAAAACAAAACAAAAAAACAACCTTGTGAGCTTATAGGTTGTATTCATTTGATATCACGTCCAGCTCATTAAATATGTGAGACTCGAAGTGGCGGGCCAGCGAGCATCTTAGGTCAAAGCATCCTGGTTGGCATTTTGCCTTTCACGAAGAAAAATGCTCTCCGTTTGCATTGTTTTACTCTATTTTAGAGTACTTTGAGAACCAAGGAGGGCAAAAGAGTGCAAAATGTTCCAAAAAACAACCAGAAAAGGGGCACGCACTCCAGTCCAAGTGAGCAGATCTGTTGCGATCTGCTGCTCAGATCTACACTATTTATTTTTCTATTTTGTATATTTCTCCGACTCCTTATTTCCTGTTTGCTTTGTCACCATGTTCACTCATCAGTCCACCTGCTAGTCTCGCCCCGCACACCTGCTAATAATTATCACCCTCCTATTTAAGCTCACCTTTTCTGTTCACTCACTCTCGGATCCTAATTTGCCCACGCGCAACAGTGACGACTCTCATCATTCCATGTATGTATTTTCTCGCTAGCTCTCACGCTAAGCCACTTTATTTTCTAGCTTTCATGCTGAATGTTTTTGTTTACTCTTTTGTGTCCTCGTACCAAGTTTTAGTTTTCCTTGTGTTTTATCCTAGCTTTCACGCTAGCGTCTTTTGTTTACCTTTTCTCTTTACACCAATGTTTTTGTTCATAGCCTTTTGTTATTAAATAAATACCCTTTATCTTACCTATGCTGTGTTCTGCTTCGACACATCCACGGGAAAACCACACCGGCATTACCATGCCGAAGAAGAGTCCTCACAAGATCGAGTCGAAAAACAGACACGTTTGCAGTGATCACTTTTTTAAAGGTTTGATTGATATACTTTTAACGTTTAGTATTCCCAATTTAAGCATTATTTTAAAACTATTAGTATTTTTTTTTTTTTCGGACATCTTATAACTTATTTTACTTCTCGATGATTCTCAATAAAAGAAAGCAAAAGTAGGCATAACCTGAAAGAGTTACCAAAGGCAGCAATCCTAAATGACGCTTGCAGCACATACTCAATTTTGAGATCTGTAGTTATACTTTGTTAAAGACGGGTAAAACACTCCTACTCGTAAATGGCGTGTGCAACAAAAAGTCAATAAACATAGCTGGAGACGCCGAGTTAAATCATGAAATACAAATGTACACAAGCAAAAAGTCAATAAACATAGCTGGAGACGCCGAGTTAAATCATGAAATACAAATGTACACAAGCAAAAACGATGGATATTGACCTGGGAGAATCTTGATACCAATGTCCTTGACCCAGGTACAAAGAAGTTGTAGACCTCCATTTTTTTCCAAGTTTTCATCTATTTTGTCGTGTAGAATGGCGGCTGGAACGCCAGGTAGTCCGACATGTCCTGGAACGCAGACAAACGACAGATAACCCTGATACCACTCGACAATTTTATTTTTTTTTGCTAACGTAATACTGTAATAATTGTAATACAACCATTGCATAGTTTGCATATTTTGTTCGTAACTGCTTTTCATGGTAAGATCTAGGGCAGTGGTCCCCAACCACCGGTACCGGCCCGGTACCGGGCCGTGGCCCGATTAGTATCGGGCCGCAGAAGAATTTTTTATTAAAAAAAAAAAAAAAAAAAAATTTTTTTATCAAATCAACATTAAAAACACAATATACACCTACAAATAGTGCACCAACCACAAAAAACTCCCTTTTTCATGACAAAAACGTCCCTTTTTCATGACAAAGAAGAAAAAAAAAGAAAAAGGACACAACCCCCCTAACCCCCCCCCCCCCCCCACCATCTGTCACTCCTAATCGCTAAATCCCATGAAATCTTATACGTCTAGTCTTTTACGTGAGTGAGCTAAATAATATTATTTGATATTTTAAGGTAATGTGTCAATAATTTCACACATAAGTCGCTCCTGAGTAAAGGTTGCACCCCTGGCCAAACTATGAAAAAAACTGCGACAAGTCGACTTGATGCTTGTTTTTTAAGCTAAAATTGGACCAATATGTAATATCAATATCGGATCGGGACACCCCTGCTGCCAAGTAAGCTTAAAAGGTCAGTATGAATATGTCTTACATTTGCGAAGCCACCGTTTGGCGGGCCATATCAAATGACTCAACGGGCCGAATTCGGCCCCCAGGCCCCACTTTAGGCAGCCCTAGCATATACCTTACAATGTTTTGTGGAAAAAGGTTAGCATGTTTATGTGCAATCTTTCTTTCTTTATTAGTATAGGATAGTACATTTTGAGGTTCTAGAAAAAAATCCACAATTAAGGTTAAGACAAAGCCATGTCCAAATATATGTATTTTTGTATGTAGTTTTGGAGCCAAAAAGTTTAATGCAAAAGTACCCCCCTAGTTTCCTGTTAAAACATTTAAATTCAGAGGCTTCTTCTTTACGCTTTGCCTTGCTTGATATTTCCTCGCAAGTATCATCGGGACATTTGTGACAAGGCCCGCTCTGTTTTTCCTGTAGAAATCAAAGCAACGTCTTTTACCAACATTGCTGGAGATTTACCGTTCGACGGCAGGTGTCATTACTGCTGCTGTCGCCTCTTTTGTTTCCCACAGTACAGCGCTACACAATAATGGCAGATCACAGCATGATTTTAATTGCCAGTGGGACTGCGGCCGCTTCAGGGGGAGATGGGTTGTGATGGCTTGTTATGGAAATTAAAGGACGAAGCAGCATCTTTTTTAGAGAGCAAGGGGTGTGACCTTTCCCCCCACACCTCACTTAGGGATCTGCCTGGAAGGCTCTCCTGTTCTTGTTGTTGCTGTGTTTCTGGTAGATTTTGGCATGGAGAAAGGAGACTGCACAAATAAATTTGACCTGAACAGAGACAGCTGTGACAACACTCACAGACATGTATTGTTCTTTTTGTATGAGGCCGTTTTTCTCCTGGAACTTTGGCTGCATGTTTTTAACATCAGCTAAGAGAAAGACTAAGCATGCTTGTACGTTGATTGAGGTAATTCAAGGATATAATGTCAAAGCTCTGTCCTATATTTCACTCCAGGCTGACACCTGTGACTGCGGCTTCCTTTTTAACGGCAGGCTGTCAAAGCTCCTCTTTTGCTGGCAGCTATGTCTTAGTTCTCATTTTTCATTTCACACACAGCTCCTTTTTTATCCATTTGCCTATTTCATTTCCTCTCTATCTTGCACACATTTTCCATGACGGGCAAATTGACTGGTCTCCTCAGTCAATCCACTTGCCTGTGGTTCGCACGTCATTTTCTGGGACTGTTTGCTTTATGATGTAACATGCAGAACAGCCTCTCTAGTGTATTGTGGCTCAAGAGATGCACACATTACAATTTAATAAATTCTATTAATAATGCTGTGAGGAAGAAATGTATCCCCTAGGTTTTTGCTTCACATTTATTGTATATTCTTCAGTATAATATTCCTGTCTTCATCTCTTAATGTCTCACTGTTGCAGACTTTGGAACTTATTTTAGTATTACACAATCTTATAAACCCCATCTTACACTTTGCTCAGTTATTTGTTCTGGATTTAACAATATGATATTCCCCATCTCAAAATGATCCTCATTTTGAATGACATAGCTCACTGCTGGGTAAATTAAACTCTGTGACTGCCAGCCCCTTTAAATGTCTTCTGGGGTTTATTAAAAGCACCAGTTTGCTGTTCCAACTCTCCACAGCTGCACGAGTCTGAAAAATAATCACAAAAGTCCTCAACAAAGACCAGAGCGCTATATCATTATATTTTGTTCAGCTTGACAATAAGGCCACCCAGATATTTGTCCTATGAAGAGGGATATTTTCTTATTGGGCCTTCATATTTCAGGGTAATCATGCAGTGCATATTCTCTCACGGCAACATTTTTTTTTTACAAACTTGACATGGCATTTCAGCGTATATGGCACAGCACTTGTGCTTTAGCTGCAAATAACCAAGATGTCCCAAAAGAAAGACATTGGTTTTATTCATCAAGATAAATGGGATTTGAAATGGGTTTTGCATACTCCATTGTAACAAAGAGGTAGTCCATAGCAAGAAAAGACATGCCAGACACGACGAGCTGGTTCATAGAAAATATTAATTGTCATGTTCCGCTCACAAAAAGATATGCAGATATTGTCCATAAACTGTGAGTTGAAGGATGCAAGTATGAGTAAGACTTTTTATGGAAAACAAGTTATTGGGTCAAAGGTGTGGCTTTACTACCGCTGCTGTGGACCGTACATATTGTTGAACCGCTAGCCTTCAAACAGACAAATGGCCAGGGTAAGTTTAATCAAAACATTATTAGAGCATTGTAGACCTTTTACATTAGACAGTGAGGAGGAAGACATTTAAGGAGCAAAAATGGGCTTGACTGAGGTGAGCTTCAGTCGTTCAACAGTCCGGGGTCTCCGCTGTCGTATTTTACGCTTCATAATGCGCCACACATTTTCGATGGGAGACAGGTCTGGACTTCAGGCAGGCCAGGAAAGTACCCGCACTCTTTTTTTTTACGAAGCAGCGCTGTTGTGACATGTGCTGAATGTGGCTTGGCATTGTCTTGCTGAAATAAGCAGGGGCGTCAATGAAAAAGACTGCGCCTAGATAGGCAGCATTTGTTGTTCCAAAACCTGTATGTACCTTTCAGCATTAATGGTGCCTTCGCAGATGTGTAAATTACCCATGCCTTGGGCACTAATGGACCCCCATACCATCACAGATGCTGGCTTTTGAAGTTTGTGTCAATAACAGTCTGGATGGTTCGCTTCCCCTGTGGTCCAGATGACACGATGTCGAATATTCCCTAAAACAATTTGAAATGTGGACTCGTCAGACCACAGAACGCTTTTCAACTTTGGATCAATCCATCTTAGATAATCTCGGGCCCAGAGAAGCCGGGTGCGTTTCTGGATGTTGTTGATAACTGGCTTTCGCTTTGCATACTAGAGCTTTAACTTGCAGTTACAGCAACGAACTGTATTTAGTGACATTGGTTTTCTGAAGTGTTCCTGAGCCCATGTGGTGATATCCTTTAGAGATTGATGTTTGTTTCTGGCCATCCCTAAATTTCTTGCAATTGCATTTTGAGAAACGTTGTTGTTAAACTGTTTGACTATTTGCTCACGCAGTTGTGGACAAAGGGGTCTACCTCGCCTCATCCTTTTTTGTGAAAGACTGAGCATTTTTTGAGAAGCTGTTTTTATACCCAATCATGGCACCCACCTAGGGGTGTAACGGTACGTGTATTTGTATTGAACCGTTTCGGTACGGGGGTTTCGGTTCGGTTCGGAGGTGTACCGAACGAGTTCCACACGGACATATTAAGTAGCGCACCGCACGTTGTGTAAACAATGCACACCGAGGCACCATGAATTGATTTACGTGGACCCCGACTTAAACAAGTTAAAAAACATATTCGGGTGTTACCATTTAGTGGTCAATTGTACGGAATATGTACTGTACTGTGCAATCCACTAATAAAAGTTTCAATCAATCAAAAAAAAAAACCATCACACGGCATGCTAGCAGCGACTGGGCTATGATAGACTGACCATACGTCCTCTTTTCACCGGATATGTCCTCTTTTGCGGGGCTGTCCAGGTGATAAATAAATAAATGGTAAATAGGTTGTACTTGTCCTTGCCGCCAGGCTCTGCTTTTTACTCATAGATTTATCAGATTTTATTTTTTATTATCTATAGCAGGGGTGTCAAAAGTGTGCCCCGGAGGCCATTTCCGGCTCACAGCTAATGTTTTAAAGGCCCACGGCACATTCTAAAAATACTATTAAAATAAACAAAAACATAAACAAAAGTAAAATAAAAAGTTTAAAGGCTAAATGTAATTTAGAAAAAGTTGCAACGTTGACTAATAAAACACAGCTGTTTTTTTTTCTTTCAAACTGTCATTGCTCAAAACATCATATTGAATCAAAATCAATGTTAGTATGAATTTTTGACCTATCCAAGTTTCCGATTACTTCACATCAAATATTCCACTTAGAAAAATCTTTTTGGTGGAAGATTTAGCAACCAAAAAATTTATATTTTGTCATTTTCTTACTGTACCGAAAATGAACCGAACCGTGACCTCTGAACCGAGGTACGTACCAAACCGAAATTTTTGTGTACCGTTACACCCCTTCACCCACCTGTTCCCAATTAGCCTGCACACCTGTGGGATGTTCCAAATAATTGTTTGATGAGCATTCCTCAACTTTATCAGTATTTATTGCCACCTTTCCCAACTTCTTTTTACCGCTTGTTCCCTTCAGTGTCGTGGGGGGCGCTGGAGCCTATCTTAGCTCTAATCGGGCGGAAGGCAGGCTACACCCTGGACAAGTTGCCACCTCATAACAGGGCCAACACAGATAGACGGACAACATTCACACACTAGGGCCAAAGTTTGTGTTGCCAATCAACCTATCCCCAGGTGCATGTCTTTGAACGCGGGAGGAAGCCGGAGTACCCGGCGGGAACCCACGCAGTCACGAGGATTGATTGATCGATACTTTTATTAGTAGATTGCACAGTTCAGTACATATTCCGTACAATTGACCACTAAATGGTAACACCCGAATACGTTTTTCAACTTGTTTAAGTCGGGGTCCACGTTAATCAATTCATGGAGGACATGTAAACTCGACACAGGAAGATCTCGAGCGCAGGATCGAACCCAGGACCTTTGTATTATGAGGCAGATGCACTAACCCCTCTACCACTGTGCTGCCCCAAGCAAAACATAAAATGCACGTACTGTACTAAGTGTACTAAGGACATGGTTATAATAAGCAGTTTTTTTGATAACAATTATGTGGGTTTAATTGTTGATTAATCACATCTCTTAGCTTCTGAGTCAAACAGAATGCTTACTCCTTTGTTGCAACATCAGAGAGAAGTAGAATGAAGTAAGTCATAATTTTATTAGGAAAATGTATCATGAGAAGAAAGCCATGAAGAGGAGAACATATGTTTTTGTATGTTGTATGGCTGCACGATTACGGCCAAAATAAAAATCACAATGATTTTTTATCAATATTGAATTCATGATTATCAATCACGATTATTTACTGTTATGGAAAACCTATTTTTATTGCACTTACTATTTTTCACAAACAATATATAAACATAGCTTTCTTTTCAAAATTTAACTTAAAAAACCCCTCATCAGTAAAAAAATTAAAATTACAAAAGACAAAGGCTGAACAAAAAATACATATGCCATTGCAGAGTGCGATAATAAAGTGCATTCAGGTGACAAAAATCACATTAGGCACAGAATGTACAAACTACAAGGAACACTGCAGCCCACAGTATATGACATATGTCTTTGGCCAAATAAAATATTATTGCTTTCGTTATATTGGTGTGTGTTTGAGAGATGGCTGGATATAGGGTCTGTTGTTGTACGGTTGATGTTAGGGTAGTCTGTATTTTGGGCACCTGGCTTCTTGTAGTTGGTCGTCGTGGCATTGCGTGCGAGGTAGGCGGTCTGCTCTCTGAGCTCTATTTGGATTGTTAGCTTCATGTCAAACGAGGGCATTTGAGGGAAGAAGGTATGTGTTGTTGATGCTTAACGTATCGCCGTAACTCGATGATTTGTTTGGATGTACACACCTACACGGTTTTGCCGTGCAAGTGAATGTGGCGTGTTTTGGCTCATCGACGCGGGAGCATTTCTGGGTTTTGGGGAACGAGAGGGTGGGCGTCTAGAGAATGGCAAGGCGTGTTACAGGGCATCGTTATAATAGTGCATTTATTTTTGTTAATATTTTCAGGAGCAATAGGCGACCAGCTGATCTTCTGTCACCCTCTGTTCTCACTTACTCTCAGATGAATCTACTATCTTTCGGTCAGCCCCTGGTTGTTGACTGACTAAATGGTTGTGAGTGTGCTTGATATGATATGCAGCGATCACCCTCATTTAAACATAGCTGCCAAAATCTTGATTGTGATTATAATGTGATTATTTGTGCAACCCTAGTATGTTGTACTTTGCCAAAATACATATAGTGAAATAGTATGTGTTTCCAGACACCATTAGTACGTGAGGTTAATGGGGTTGTTTAAAATTTTGTTTGTGGAAAGCACATATTCAATTGATTTAAATTAATTTCAATGGGCGAAAGGGAATAAGCGGTAGAAAATGGATGGATGGATGGATGGATGGGCAACGTTGGTTGTAGATACAAATATTTTGAGTTACTAGCTTGGTCGTAGAACCAATTGAGCTTTTATGTTGAGATACCACTGTATAAACATTTATTTGTTCAATTTGTTCCATTAAACCTGTTTAGTGGTTATTGGTATTCTTTTATAATTTTGGTTTAAAAAAAGTGTAATTTTGAGCAAGTAAACATATAGCACTTTGAAATAGTACTCCAGGAAACTGCAACAGCTACATCACATTTTCAAGCATCAGTTGGAGCGGGACATGCTAATGAATGCTGGAGTAACATAAGGGTATTTACTTCTAAAGACACATTTTATTTAAGGGGAGACTAAGGACAGAAGGTCAATTTACTTCTGCAAGAAAGTGGAGACATTGGCGTATAGTGTAGCATTGTCCAGAGCAAACAAATAAAAAAACATGTCTTCACTTGACAGAAAAAACTTGTGCAATAGCTATTTGATGTCGTTGTGTATGCTATTTGACTGTTTTGGACCGTTTTTCGCCTTGTGGTTTTGGCCACTGTGTGGAAGTGATGGGTTTAACTCCCTGACCTGTCAGCTCTTTAGCTTTCAGTTGCCACAGTGGAACTGCTCCAGATGAAAAAGGGGCCAAAGCGCAGACCAATGAATGACTGTTTGTTTGGTGGTCAAACACAATCACCAACAGAGTGACCCAGTTAACGGGTAGTCAAAGCACTTGATTCATGCATGTTATTTTTTAGTGTTTTCAAAAATGTTTTGTGTTATTTCTTTGCCAGCATTTACGCTTCCACAGAGGGATAAAATATGTGTAAATGCAAACACCATGAATTGATTAACGTGGACCCCGACTTAAACAAGTTGAAAAACGTATTCGGGTGTTACCATTTAGTGGTCAATTGTATGGAATATGTACTGTACTGTGCAATCTACTAATAAAAGTATCAATCAATCAATCAAAACCAGTTACTGTTTCTTTTGTGAATAATTGCTAGGTCTCTTGAAAGTGGAGTGCACATTTGTGTGATTCCTCTTTCCGCTAGCTCCTTTTTTGCTCTGGTCTCCTTGGTTGCTAATAGAGAGTAATTAGGTTTTCCAGGGGTATGAGGGGGTTCTTACAATGCTTACCAATGGCAGCAGTCAGGCAGGCAAGTGCTAGCAGGGCAGAGAGGACACGGGGCTGTGCAGGAGCCTGGCACTGCTAAACCTGATGCTGACTGACAGTAATGAGGACAGCGATCCAGCCAGGATAGAAGACTGAGCAGCACACAAAAGGACATGGTCTTTGACTACACCTCTCAAGATCCCTCTTCAAAGCCTTTTTATGATATGAGATACCAACAACACATTAATGCATGCATTGAGAGAGTCTAAAGGATTCTAGAAAAAAAAAGTAATTGCTTCTCTGGGATATGCCTTTCAGTCATATTTTACCCACACCTTTATTGCTAGAGTTGTTCTGTTGTCATACCTGTAAGTGATCAAATAAATGTTGGGCTTTCTTTGAGGTGTCCAAGACAATTACATGTAAATGCTTTTGGTGAGCACAAACTCTTAACAGCAACTCAGACCTTGGCCCTGTGTACTGGGGCAATCCTTAGCTGGCTTGTATTAGTGTGCTATGAGACAGGTGGAAAAGTTAGCCATTTTCTTCTTTTGCAATCTTAATTATTGTTTAATAGAATTAAGGGATGGTTAACGCTTGAAGGGCTTCCCTTTTACTACACACTGCCTCATGAATACACGCGTGTGCAACCTTTTTATAATACATTTGAATTAAATTGTCAGGCTTGTCCCTGACAGTTTGGCTATGTTTTAGTTTTTTCCTCTGCATTTGTCTTTGTTTCCTCTGTGTGTGTGTAGTATTTCCTGTCAGTGCTCTTATTTTGTCTGTTTCCTGTGTTTCTCCCTGGGCACTGCTTCCCTCAGCTGCGGCTGATTGACACCAGGTGTGGCCAGGTGCCAATCAGCCACAGCTGAGGGGAAACAGCGCCCAGGGAGAAACACAGGAAACAGACAAAATAAGACCGCTGACAGGAAATACTACACACACAGAGAAAACAAAGACAAATGCAGAGGAAAAAACAAAAACTTAGCCAAACTGTCCGGGACAAGCCTGACAAATAATATAAGTAATTAAACAAATGATAGCTTAATGACATTGGTGGCCTTGTGTTTAGGGCTAGGTAAACACACCCACACGTAATAGTTATGTTTGTAAGCTCATGATTGGAATTTGGCAAAGTTTAGCTGTTAATGTTAGCTATCATTGAATACATAGCCTTTTGCAACAACAGTAGCACTGCAAATTGTTGGACATTGTTGTTGTTTTTTGCCTTTGTGTATTTGCACACACTTTGGGACGTGGGCGTGTGTACGAGACAGCTCTGGGTAGCAACCATGAACATCCATCATCTTATTCAGCCAAAACCGCAATTGTTATTTAATTTAATGTGTATTTGGGGGAAATATAAACCTTTTTTGTTCAGTGACACTCTTTGCACAATAGTACCTTCAAGGACTTGCTGCAGGTGGCTGAGTTTGTATCTTCTGAGGTGAAGTACTGCCAAACTTTAGAGCGTTTCAGCGTTAAATATTTCAGCTAGATGCCCACTGTCGTCTGTGGATGTGTTAAGAATCCAGTGAAGTGACGGTATTTACTCAAAAGCCCTATTTGATAACTCATCATATTTCTGCAAAAACTGGCCCCTACTCTATTTATTCATCGGGTGTGTTGGCCACTTGAACAGGGACAGTGATTAGTCAAATCACTTTTCTGGGAAAAAAATAATAATAACTACCTCAGTTAATGGACAGCCTTGTTCACACATGGACATTTTCTCACTCTTTGTTGCTAATTCAACAACACCAAAACATTTTAACCTCTCTCAGATGAAGAGTAGAGACTTATTGTATGTTGTAATCAAGTTCCTTGCACAATATTAAATATGATCTTGGCACCTTATTTCAGTCATAAATACACAATTTAATACTGAGATGTGAGCCTCACACATTAACTGTATCTCAGTGTGGGGGCTGCATCTTTCCAAGGACCCAGCCCATGTGGTCGACAAAGTGTGGGTCCTGGCGAGAGTCCTCCAGTAGCGGCTGGAGCAATTTGACTTGGGATGGTCTAGCCTACAGGACACTTCCTGGTTACGTCTGTTGTCCCCACCCTTACATTCACGTCATGTATCTGCTGTTTAGTAGCGCAAGGTTTAATATCGACAAAATGAATAGAAGAAGGTCAAATAGAAACAGGGACTTATTTCCTGAGTCTGTAAACAATAACACTATCGACAAAAAAAATCATAAAAAAATATTGATTTAATCACTGTTGCATTGAACATATACTGATACTACAGTATACTTGGTATTGTTACTGTTGATATTTGTATCATATTTGTACCGTTTACACCTGTGTACATTCAAGAGCTCTAGCATAGGAGCTAGCATCCTCTTACGATGTGTAGTGTAGAATATTTAGACATTCCTCATCCTCCAGTGTACTTGTAAGAAACATTGTTTATTTATTTTCCACTGTTACTTCTGGTGTGGTGGTTGTGTTTTATGTAGCTTTACATAAAGTTGTATTGCTGCTTTAATTTATTGTGTTGTGTCGTTTTTATTTGTTATGGCTTTTGCAATCGTGTTTTAATTGAAAGCAGTTGTGTTATTAATATTGTCTTGTGGTGGCGACTTGTCCAGGGTGTACGCCGCCTTCCGCCCGATTGTAGTTGAGATAGGCGCCAGCGCCCCCCGCGACCCCAAAAGGGAATAAGCGGTAGAAAATGGATGGATGGATGTTTGCGTTTCTTGTCCTAAACACCATTTTTGCTTTGATGACCTCACAGACGGGAAAAATAAACCTAACGTTTAATGTCTTTATTTTTAAAAGAGTTTAACTTAAAATAATGTCTGTCGTTCTTAAAGCCAATGTTTGCCTTTTTTTTTGCCTTAGATCGATACCGATCTTCTGAAGGCAAATTTGCAGAGCGCGGATCGATGTACTTGAAATTTAGGAATATAAATCGATCTATCGATGTATTGATCAATCGTTACACTCCTAGACGATACTATGCAAAGCTTTATCTTTGGGAGAATTCTTATCATTTTTATCGTATATCAGTAATATTGCCGAATCCTACCAAATGGTAAATATAGTTTTAATCTTTATACAATTACTTATATGTCATTATATATATAAAGGAGACTTTGAAGGTATTTCAAATATGCTGTTTATAATTTGAAATAAAACATCATTCAAGAAAAGAGGACATCTTAACATATTTTTTTCCTAGTAAATCTATTCTTTCACAGTCCACATTCTACATTCTTATAATTTCTATCTGGAGTAAAAGCACTGTAAATCTAAATTTTCCTTGTGTTGGATCACCGCAGAGTCTTTGTTTATTGGCTTGCAAACAGTTCTAGTAACAGACATGTGCATTGACTTGTTAGTAATAAGCAGCGGAGGGTTGAGACGTAACAAAGCAGGGTGGGAAGGATATGCTAGCTTACAGACAGTGTGGCATGTCGTTCCACATTCAAGGAGGACAACCTCACTGGGTTCCCTCAGCATCAGCAGATTGTGTTATTTTTCACTTCCACGATAATGTATGCAAAAATACATTTTTTTCAGACAGCGTATCATGTTGCATGTTGGTCGTGTCACTGTATGATAAAAATGATATATGGTTCATGTGTGAAAGAGCCTTAATAGTGTATTACTGGATCAACATGGGGCACTAAAGAGCTTCGCTGTTTCCTGACATAATGTTGCGGCCCTCATCTGTGACCTTTATCTTCCAAACATCATTCACGATTTTACTGCTGACATGTTGGCTCATGCTAATCATTTTTCATCGCAGGCAATGTCATCCACATCATATTTTATCATCTGTATACATTTGTGTCATGTTCTCATGTAGGCCTGCCGTAATTTGTATTTGTCTGCTTATTTGCTTCCACCAGAGATCGAGTTTTGCATTTAATTTGACTCGGAAAATAATTAATAGGTAGACACAATCTGGCAGCTGTTGGAAAAGTAAAAGTGTGGTATGTATCACAAGTACATATAGACGAGTAGGGTGGGTAAAGAACCCGATGCATTTTTTCCACCGACCAAATCCCGCCGGTCCTACCTAAAATCCAACAGGGCTATGTTACAGGTTGTGCGTGACGTCATGTCCGGTTGCTCTTTTCACTTTGACACTTGGCGATCACTCCAGCAGCACGGAGAGTGGACTCAGCCAAAAATCCTGTGGATAAGTTTGCAATTTTTAATGGCAACAAAGCAATTCATTCAAAACACTCCCCAACGTACTGTAAGTTAAGTAAGGCTCCAATTTTCCCCAAATTGCGCTAGCTTGATGCTAATATACATTGGCTTTGCTATTGACATGCTCATTGTGAGCATTAGCAATTTTACATGGCGATTATAATGCCTTCAAATTTCCAAATAAAAACTGCAATTAAGATGCACGTTACAATCAAACAGCTGGTTCCTAGTAAGTACAATACTTACAGTATTAACATGTAAAGGCAAAACAAAAGACTACATATAGCAAAGACTGAACTTACGAGCCAACACACCATAAAGTAGACAGTACTGCCATCTAACATCTTGGAATTCCAATTGTAATTGCAACCAAATGTTATACATAAAAAAAAAATGACTGAAGTATATGATAATGAAACAAGATATAACAACTAGACAGCAGATATCATAATCAGCTCATTTTAAATGTTATAACAAAAATAAGATTTCCATCCATCCATCCATCCATCTTCTTCCTGCTTATCCGAGGTCGGGTCGCAGGGGCAGCAGCCTAAGCAGGGAAGCCCAGACTTCCCTCTCCCCATCCACTTCGTCCAGCTCTTCCCGGGGATCCCGAGGCGTTCCCAGGCCAGCCGGGAGACATAGTCTTCCCAACGTGTCCTGGGTCTTCCCCGTGGCCTCTTACCGGTTGGACGTGCCATAAACACCTCCCTAGGGAGGCGTTCGGGTGGCATCCTGACCAGATGCCCGAACCACCTCATCTGGCTCCTCTCGATGTAGAGGAGCAGCGGCTTTACTTTGAGCTCCTCCCGGATGGCAGAGCTTCTCACCCTATATCTAAGTGAGAGCCCCGCCACCCGGCGGAGGAAACTCATTTTGGCCGCTTGTACCCGTGATCTTGTCCTTTCGGTCATGACCCAAAGCTCATGACCATAGGTGAGGGTGGGAACATAGATTGACCGGTAAATTCAGAGCTTTGCCTTCCGGCTCAGCTCCTTCTTCACCACAACAGATCGATACAACGTCCGCATTACTGAATACATCTCACGATCCACTCTTCCCTCGCTCGTGAACAAGACTCCTCCTACGTACTGGAACTACTCCACTTGGGGCAGGGTCTCCTCCCCAACCCGTAGATGGCACTCCACCCTTTTCCGGGCGAGAACCATGGACTCGGACTTGGAGGTGCTGATTCTCATTCCGGTCGCATAACACTGCTGCGAACCGATCCAGAGAGAGCTGAAGATCCCGGCTAGATGAAGCCATCAGGACCACATCGTCTGCAAAAAGCAGAGACCTAATCCCGCAGCCACCAAACTGCAACCCCTCAACGCCTTGACTGCGCATAGAAATTCTGTCCATAAAAGTTATGAACAGAATGGGTGACAAAGGACAGCCTTGGCGGAGTCCAACCCTAACTGGAAAGGTGTCCGACTTACTGCCGGCAATGCGGACCATGCTCTGACACCGATCGTACAGGGAGCGAACTGCCACAATCAGACAGTCCGATACCCCATACTCTCTGAGCACTCCCCACAGGACTTCCCTGGGGACACGGTCGAATGCCTTCTCCAAGTCCACAAAGCACATGTAGACTGGTTGGGCAAACTCCCATGCACCCTCAAGAACCCTGCCGAGAGTATAGAGCTGGTCCACAGTTCCATGACCAGGACGAAAACCACACTGTTCCTCCTGAATCCGAGGTTCGACTATCTGGCGTAGCCTCCTCTCCAGTACATCTGAATAAACCTTACCAGGAAGGCTGAGGAGTGTGATCCCACGATATTTGGAACACACCCTCCGGTCACCCTTCGGTCCGAATCGCTCTTGCTGCTGGTGGCTATGATTATAAACAATGTGAGGATGTAAGGAGCTCCACAACCCGTGAAGTCACGCGCACATCGTCTGCTACTTCCGGTACAGGCAAGGCTTTTTTATTAGCGACCAAAACTTGCGAACTTTATCGTCGATGTTCTCTACTAAATACTTTCAGCAAAAATATGGCAATATTGCGAAATGATCAAGTATGACACATAGAATGGACGTACTATCCCCGTTTGAATAAGAAAATCTCATTTCAGTAGGCCTTTAAGCAAAATAAGTTTCCAAAGAAAAATAAAATATATATATTTTCATATTTCATTTAGATTGTAAGAATTACACTAGATTAACCCACTTTGTACTTAAGTTGCAAAATCAACAGGGAATGTTTTCTTTATAGGCTGATGGGTGATGTTTAATTATGTATTCGACAGTGTTTATCATTGACAAATAAAACTCCTGTTTCCTTAGCAACACATTTTTAACCGGTGACAAATACAAGTATCTATTTGACATGTAATATCTTTAACTGTTTTATTCTATTAAAAAAAGATGGTGTAGGACTTCAATATACTCGTTTTAATTGAAGAAACTCATAACTGAAGTAATTAAAGTCCGTTATCGATAGTAATCTAAAGTAATCGTATTTCATCTTGAAATTAGATATTGTGTGACTTCCCAGCACATTTCCTCATCGTCTATCAACTGTTTTCATCTGCTTTGAGATTTTTACAAAGCAGGCCGTTTGGACTGTCAGTTATGGTAAAACTGTATGTGCCACATGGCGCCGAGCTCATTGCTTTTGAAGTGAGATAATGAAATTTAATTGACCGTGATTGACACCGGCCCCCTACCACAGCTACTGGTGATTCATTCCATTCCATCCATCTTCTTTTACAATGGCAATGAAAGTGTGCTGCATCTGTGGCAGCATCTTTGGCTACAAATTGCCCAAAATGCTGTATAATTTTGCTGGTGCTGTTGTACCTGCTCCAAATATAGGCTTCCCCTTAGACTTATTAGTAGAAAATGTTTGATAATTATTTCCAATTGCCAAACAAACCTAAAAAGAGCATTCTTCTGTGTACTACTGAAACAATTAGATAATGGGAAATAATCAAACAGACTTAATGCATAAGCAAGTCAAGTCTAGCTTGTAACAGCGATTTTGCAACTTCATTTTCTCGGTGTTATCTGACAATAATGAAATGTGTTGACAGATTCATTTCCTGGCTGCTGCTGCACAACGCCATCTCGTGATTTTTAATTGATTGCTACATGCAGCAATTTTACAGCACCAGGCCATTTTATAGCGGTTTTAATTAGTCCAACTTTGACCTTATAGGCTCTTTGCATTTATATTGGTCCAAATTATGTTCACCTTCTTCCCTCATTATTTTTTATTTTAAATAGATGCAATAGTGCACATCAGCACTGTATGGAATATGATGAGCCTATGTGAATGTCACTGTCAGTGATGTAGTCGTTGACGCATTAAACAAATATTCTCATTGGACTTGTTAATTTCCTATGAAATATTGAGTATATACAGTATACTGTATGTATTACAAATGTGTGTTTTAACTATCCATCCATCCATCCATTTCCTACCACTTATTCCCTTTGGGGTCGCGGGGGGTGTTGGTGCCTATCTCAGCTACAATCGGGCGGAAGGCGGTGTACACCCTGGACAAATCGCCACCTCATCGCAGGTGTTTTAACTACTAAGGAGCATTTTGTAATTTTTTTTTGTTGTTTTTTGAAATGTGCTATATAAATAAAGTGGATAGGATTGGAAAATTGACTGAGACAAAAGAACACAAACATGAAATAGAAATGTACTGTAAATATCAACCTGTCTCATTATGAACTAAAGGGTATGATGAATATTGTCTTTTCTGACTTATAAATGTTAAAATGTTGGATACTCCTGTTAAACAATGCCAAAGCTTCAAATCATAACGTTCATGCATTTTGGCATAAGATTACACGCATATTTGGATGCGTCTTTTCGTGGGGTTTTGCAGTCTTGCTATGTTGTGACATGACAGCGAGGTGGACATACTTATTAGTCTAGCTCTTAGCCAGAGGAGGAGGACCTCCGTATGAGGCTCGCTGAGTTTGAAGAAACTCAAAAAATGGTAAGATGAAGTATTATTTTCATTTAATCATTACATGTGCATTATACCACCATATGTACATAAATGTTGCTAAAAAGCAGCTTTTTTACGGAGTTCTTAATCTACTGGAGAGTGTGCAGGTTTACCTAATGTAATAAAGTTAAGTGTGGCAACTTCAAGATATATTTAAACAGCGTATGTTGTCAAAATATAAATTATGATACTTTTGGAGAGGGTGGTGCATGGTTTCATTGGCAATTTGGGAATGCCAACACAATCGAACATCTGGCAAAAACATGCAGAAAGTACTTTATGAATGTGGCCATGGAGCAAAATTTACGCAAAATTTACATCAAGGCATATTCAATTCATATTATCCAGACCACAAGGAAGTGTTTTTTTGATGTAAATGAAAATCTTCATAGCTCCCCTTTAAGCTTTGCACCTTAAGAGAAAACATTTTTAAAAATAAGTATTTTAGATGAAAAAGCCCAAAAACTGTCAGTTTTATATTTCGCTTGAATGATAATTGTGTTTTGGATGTAAATGAATGGAAAATGATAAAGACGAGGAAATGCAGTTCTGGCAGGTTCATAGTTTGGCAAGGTAAATGTGACAGGAGGAGCTAAATTATTTCATCCCATTGACTGGTGTTAGTGGAATTCTTTGGCAAGTTATGTCACTTTTTATGTAACTGACACACCTACTGTCTAGAGTTTGCCATTCTAAACACAATTATGGGGAATCATGCCTTTTGATACATTGATAATGGATAACTAAAAGCTTGTGAATGGGGAGAGCGTTTGTGATGGTTTTTTTTTGCATGAAAACCGAAGTAAATGCAGACGATTGATTTGTGTGTTTTTGAAAGTATTTTTACAAGCTGAGGTGTTAAAATGAGTTCCTTGCCTGCCCAAACAGATGGTGATGCTTCACAGGGGAAACTTCTATTTTACACTTGTACCCATCAACTGTGATAGTTTCATCATTTCCATATGCTGTAATTTAACATTGCTTAGTGCCTCCTGTCTGTGCATTCCTATTTCTGATAAAGTGACTTAAACCACAGAAGAAGTTGTTTGTTTGCAGACTAAGAACCGCTTTTTCCAAGCAGTCTGTGTTTGGTCTGCACCAGGGTTTGGATGATTTGGTTTACAGCCACACTTTGTCAAATGAACAGCACTAGCAAAATAATCATAACAAAGTTAGGTTAAAAAATAAATACTGTTATCTACAGAATGATTGCACAAAAGTAATTTGTATAGAGGAACTGCAATGCATTGTTTTGACTCCACAGTTTACTCAAACTGGACTTTGAAGTAAAACATTTGAAATTAAATTGGTCCTTTTATGCAACTTTTCGTACCTAATAGTAGCTTTTTTTTTGTTTATTTGGGATCTGCATGAGTCCCAAAAATGTGAAGTCAAACCATGGAGGCATGGCGAAGATATTCATAAAACAATCTCTCCCTTTTCCAAGCCGTTTGGAATGAGTGAAGTCTTTTGCCTTCGTTATGTCATCGGATATCTCCGTATATGGTAAAGGTTTACCTGAATAGTTTTGCGTGAGTCCGCCATTTTTATTTAGTTGTCGTCCAAAGTTATAGTCACTATGACTACATTCACACTGCAGGGTTGGATGTCCAATTTTGATTTTTTTGGTCAAATTCGATCTTTTTATGTAGTCGTTCACATTCACAAAATGCGATGTCTAACGTGAACACAATTTGACCCACATGCAGACATTATGTCATGACGTCACACATGCTACACACTGTTTCCGTAAGTAAACATTCCTAATGCTTAGCGCATATGTTGCAATTTCAAGGATTTTGTTGTCAATTGCACTGTTCACATTGACATGAAAAAATGCAATACAGGTCACATAAGTGACCTGCAGTGTGAACAAAGCCCTAGTTAATTATGTTTCGCTCTCCTCTTGTTATGAGGCAGAGGATTTTAGCACATGCATGCTAAAATCCTCTGCTGTTGCCATTTATAATAAAACATTAGCGTATAGTTCTAACTCATATGTGTCAGTACACTCTATATGAAAGTGCTAAAACTATAGAGAAGACACTGTCCATGGGAACTTGGCATGGAAGAAGGCTTTGGCAGTTAAATAAGACATTCTGAAGAGACTTGGAAATGGTCTGTAAAACGAAATCAATGCAACTTTTGAACCAAAGCTCCACCATTACTTGTTATGTAAGAAGTGTTTTAAATGTGAAAAATCAAATGAGCATTTACAAAGTGTCTCTATCTAATATTTTGGAATTGGTGTGGCATATTTGTGTAAATGTATATGTCTTTCTTTCTCATCTACCTCCCTAAAATATTAGTCTTTATCCACATTGTTGATAGGCCTTGACGATAAATTGATTTTATCTGTAAATTCACGTAATTTGTTGCAGACTCTTTAAAAAATAAATAAATACAATTCTCCTCTTGCTCCGGCATATTTTTTGCCCCCAGGAGCTTCCGTAATTTCCGCCCTGCCCCTTATCTCCTTCGCGGAGATTCACACACCTAGCAAAACATGACTAATGCTAACGCAAATGGGAGTGAGACGTTTGTTCCAAAGAAAAAAAAAGTGTTGTCAGAGGTTTAGATTAGCGGCAACATGTAGTGAACAAATGACTGCTTACCTCAAAATGTCTTTAAAAAAGGAAACAGCACAACAAACTTATTCTAGCATTTGAAAACAAAGTATCGACCCGAGTGGGGAAATGCAAACTTTTTACAAGACAAACTCCAGCTAAAAATACCTTACTGTAGTGGAATCATTTACAAAAGGTGCAATGTATGATGAGAAAGGAGCGCAATCTACAGTCACTAAAGCAGTCGTTCGCCAAGATGTAATGCACATACAATGACAAAGCCTGCATTTGTCCGTTTACTAAAACTAAAGTCTTCTCAATGTTTTACTTGGATTATTTTACTCTAAACATACATTTTAGGTTTGCACTTTATTGATTTGATTAATTATTTATTACTATTTATAGATTTTTGGTATCTATTGATTTTTAAAATGTATTTAATTGCATGCAATGTGCAATTCTACATTTTTAATTATATATTTTTTTATTTAAGACAAAAGTTTAAAGTTTGCACTTCATTTCTTTTAATGTTGGAGATTTTGTATTTTCATGCAATGTGCAATGCTATTCTTTTGTTTACAGAAGTGTTTTATTCTTAACTTACACACCCTGTTTCCATATTAGTTGCGAAATTGTGTTAGATGTAAAATAAACGGAATACAATGATTTGCAAATCATTTTCAACCCATATTCAGTTCAATATGCTACAAAGACAACATATTTGAGGTTCAAAATGATAAACAATTTGTTTTTGCAAGTAATCATTAACTTTTGAATTTGATGCCAGCAACACGTGACAAAGAAGTTGGGAAAGGTGGCAATGAATACTGATAAAGTTGAGGAATGCTCATCAAACACTTTTTTTGGAACATACCACAGGCGTGCAGGCTAATTGGGAACAGTTGGGTGCCATGATTGGGTATAGAAACAGCTTCCCAAAAAATGCTCAGTCTTTCACAAAAAAGGATGGTGCGAGGTACAACCCTTTCTCCACAACTGCGTGAGCAAATAGTCAAATAGTTTTAGAACAAAGTTTCTCAAAGTGCAATTGCAAGAAATTAAGGGATTTCAACATCTACGGTCCATTATATCATCAAAGGTTCAGAGAATCTGGAGAAATCACTCCACGTAAGCGGCTTGGCCGGAAACCAACATTGAATGACCATGACCTTCCATCCCTCAGACGGCACTGTATCAAATACCGACATCAATCTCTCAAGGATATCACCACATGGGCTCAGGAACACTTCAGAAAATCCCTGTCACTAAATACAATTTGTCGCTACATATGTAAGTGCAAGTTAAAGCTCTACTATGCAAAGCGAAAGCCATTTATTAACAACATCCAGAAACGCCGCCGGCTTCTCTGGGCCCGAGATCATCTAAGATGGACTGATGCAAAGTGGAAAAGTGTTCTGTGGTCTGACGAGTCCACATTTTAAATTGTTTTTGGAAATATTCAACATTGTGTCATCCGGACCAAAGGGGAAGCGAACCATCCAGACTGTTATCGACACAAAGTTCAAAAGCCAGCGTCTGTGATGGTATGGGGGTGCATTAGTGCCCGAGGCATGGGTAACTTACATCTCTGGGAATGCACCATTAATGCTGAAAGGTACATACAGGTTTTGGAACAACATATGCTGCCATCTAAGCGGCGTCTTTTTCATGGATGCCCCTGCTTATTTCAGCAAGTACGTGTTACAACAGCGATGCTTTGTAAAAAGAGAGTGCGGATTCTTTCCTGGCCCGCCTGCAGTCCAGACCTGTCTCCCATAGAAAATATGTGGCGCATTATGAAGCGTAAAATATGACAACGGAGACCCCAGACTGTTGAACGACTGAAGCTCTACATAAAACAAGAATGGGAAAGAATTCCACTTTCAAAGCTTCTACAATTAGTTTCTTCAGTTCCCAAATATTTATTGAGTGTTGTTAAAGGAAAAGGTGATGTAACACATTGGTGAACATGCCCTTTCCCAACTACTTTGGCAAGTGTTGCAGCCATGAAATTCTAAGGTAATTACTATTTGCAAAAAATAAAAAGTTTACGAGTTTGAACATCAAATATATTTTGTTGTAGTGCATTTAATTGAATATGGGTTGAAAAGGATTTGCAAATCATTGTATTCCATTTATGTTTCAATCTAACTCAATTTCCCAACTCAATGGAAACGGGGTTTGTAGTTCTTTGAAAATTATTTCATAAGTACAATTTATATTTGGTCCTAAAAGAACAACATTATGCACATTTTAATATTGCTAAGAGTAAGGTGCAGTGTATGCAGTGTCATTAGTTTAATTATCAAATAAAAGCAAAACTTTTTTCGAATTATCCATGTCATTTGTATTCATTGACTTACTTACAAAACTGAGAAAAAAATCAGGAACATTTGGAAATGAAATTTTTGTTGAAAAAAATATTTTGTTTTTAGGCCATATTGCCCAGGCCCATTTGTTGATTTTATAACTAGTACTGTTTATTTTTTTTTACCTTATTTAAAATTCTCTTTTTTTGTGACTGTATTTTTACTGGTGTGTGCGTGTGTGTGTGTGTGTGTGTGTGTGTGTTTGCGTGCATGCGTGCGTGTGTGTGTGTGTGTGTATTAGTAGAGATGTATTTTCACCCTAAAAGTGGCAAGTGATGGACAGAATCTCACGGACAATGCCACCCTTTCCCGCCTCTCAATCTTTTTGTCTAGCGCACCTGTCTTTTATATACCTTTCAACCTTTACTCTGTATTCCCCAATTCCCAAGCCTTCTATTCCTGAATTGCAGCTGCCTGATAAATCTGTTGCTAAATTTAGAGACACATTTCTAGGACTAGAAAGAGAAAAGACCAAGACATCGGCCGACTTAATCCATATTTATCATCTTTTATTTATCTCTTTGAAAAACGTGAGGTCGTCAGAGAGCTTCTCGTCTCCCTTTTGTCTCTTTTACCGGCATAACTATTTCGGGTCTCAGTTCTATTATCCATTAAATGTCAGTGGCCACATTTTTGTCTCAGAAGACCGAATTTCAACAGACGGTCTCTGTGCATATTTAAATCACATCATTTCAGCTAATTGGGGCTGTGCTTCATGAGATTAGGGACTTGTTGTGGTTGCAATAGAACATCCTAGATTCCTGGCCATTTAAAATAAAACTAATGTCATCGAACATGGCCACCATTAAACCCCTTTTCATCAGCTAAAGTCTTTGTTAGACCAAAACATTGTTCGAACACAATATAGCGCTGTGCTGCAGCGTCTACGGTGGAGAGGTTTCAGCTGCAGCTTCCTCTCACTTTTGAGTAGCGACATGTGGCGTGCACTTAAACATAGACATGGATGCACGAACACTATAATATCTGAAACCCCCTTACTCTTTTTATATATTTATTTATTTTCTGGTCGGTGAAAGAACATATTGAGCTTCCCAGATGGTACATTGTTCCTGAAGTATGCTTGGCCTACACAACAAGGATCTTACAAAATCTAGTACAAGGGAGAAGAAATCCTTATATTCGTTGTTAGCGTCCACTCTACTATGAAAGCTCTTCTTCTTCAGGGTGGAATATATGACACTTAAAAGAACACTTCAACATTTCTTACATAGGTTTGTTGCCCATGCTCATTTGCTCATAACACATACTGTGCTTGCAGGGGTAGATGAGGCATGAATACATATCTGGCGTGAAACATACTTTCTGGCAAATGCATGGGGGTATTTCCTAAAGCTTGTGTTTTCACAGAGATAGTTTGTAATTACAGTGCAGGTTCTCCGCCTTGTTGTGTCCAATATACTGATGGATCAATTCACAGAACAATACACACATTTCTCGCAGTGGTGTGTCCAACAGCAAGGTAATGGCTTGGACAAAAAAACAGTACTCTCTCCTTCTTTTCCTGTCTTTTTGCTCTCTCTTTCTCTCCTGCCTTCTTATCTGCCTGCTGCCAGTAATACTGCTCATTTATCCTCTATAGCCCATCATTTGCCTCTTGCTTATGTTGAATATGAAGGGTGGAATAGTGTAGTGGAATCCAGCAGTAGCCCTCCACTGCTACACTGCACATTTTTCAGAGATGGAGAGTAATTAGTTCGCGTGCCATATGGATTCACATTGGAGCTATCTGCTAGAGTGCTGCATGGTCAGTCCCTCTCTATTTCCCTTCCTGCCTAAAAAACATGCATGTGTGCTGAATATAATGTCATTGTAATGTCATCAGCTCATATTCAAGTTGGCTGCATGGATGTAGAAAAATCTTCGAAAATCATCAATTGCTTACGTTGAGTTCTTGCCGTTGGACACCATCCATCCATTCATTTCCTACCGCTTGTCCCTTTTGGGGTCGCGGGGGGTCGCTGGAGCCTATATCAGCTGCAATCGGGCGGAAGGCGGGGTACACCCTGACACATTTTCCTCAATTAAGTAGTCCCTCCTGTATTTCACTGGCTTGTTGGTAATTTTTGTAAATTGGAAATGTCTGATTTGGCAGCAGATTTTTCAAAAAGTTGCAATGTTTAGAGGCTTATTGTTTTTAATAAAATTACATTCGCTTGTGATTTTGATGGATGGATGGATGGATAGATACATTCGCTTGTGATTTTATTATTTGTTAATTTGCAAATTTTATTAATTTACCAGTTCCCCCAGGAAATTCTCATGCTCGCTCGTGCATGTTTTCTGGTTGAAAGGCAATCGTAAACTTTCCTTTATGTTCCAATAAATACTTTGATGAGAACATTGTTTTTGGTGGTAAATGAAAGACAATGAGATATTATCATTACAGAGTTTTCCCCAGATTGCCAATTTACCAGCGGCGGAGGAGAGCCGGGGTCATTTGCTTGATTGGTGCTAATGCATATGATGACTTTGTTTCCTTAAAAAGGCTAAAAAAATATATACATACTTCTAAAGACAAATCTGTTATTAGTATTGACTTTTACTATATATTGTTTCTTATAATGTATCGTTTTGCTCTGTTTTTCAATTCTTACTGCTTATTGTACAATGTAACATAGGCTGTACTTTGTTGAGAATTTTTCAAGTTTCTAGAGACTTCTCCAATCCTTTTAGGGACTTTTTCTTTATTAAAAAGGACCAGCAATACATTTAGCATCTTTTTCTACTGTTATGCGAGGCTATACTTGAGTTTGGAGACTCTTTACTTCTGTCATCTTTACTTCTCTCGCTCATTGTCTGTGACAAACAGCGAGACTTGCATCGTGTCGGACGTCACACTTGCTTTGTGCTGCTGCTGCGCCTGCACTTTCTCTCCTTTAAAGAATGCCAATGTTCTATTAATATTTGCACATTGCGCATTTGTAGATCACTGTCTTTGGGTAAATCTCGGGCATTTTTAAATTATTTCGCATCGCGGACATGCTGCCTCCGCTCCAGACAATCACGTGCGTCATCACAACGTCCTGTTTCAGCAGTGCCGTTTCGGTGAATTGTCCGATTTTTCAGTACATCACTCGTAAAAAGTGCACAAATACTTTAATAATAAAAACTTATAAATTAGGGACGGCGTGGCGCAGTGGGAGAGTGGCCGTGCGCAACCCGAGGGTCCCTGGTTCAAATCCCACCTAGTACCAACCTCGTCACGTCCGTTGTGTCCTGAGCAAGACACTTCACCCTTGCTCCTGATGGGTGCTGGTTGGCGCCTTGCATGGCAGCTCCCTCCATCAGTGTGTGAATGGGTAAATGTGGAAGTAATGTCAAAGCGCTTTGAGTACCTTGAAGGTAGAAAAGCGCTATACAAGTACAACCCATTTATCATTTATTACAAAACTTGTATTTTGCCATGGCTATGCGCAACGATCATTTAAACGTAGGGAAAACCCTGCATTGCTTAAAAGTACAAAAAGTAAAAAAGTTAAAGTTAAAATTTAAAGTTAAAGTACCAATTTATAAAAGCCAAGACGACGGATGTATTTTTTTATCCATTTTAACTCGAAAATAAACGTAAATAAAAGTCTGTTTACAGCGGAGCTGCAAGAAAGTCCTCTATTACTTCTGTAAAACCTGATAAAAACATTAAAAGAGCGCCAAAATACTCCATTCACATTTCGTGACTTGAATATTAACCAAGTGTTAGTGATATTGTATATAAGGGCTAACATAGACAAACTATTTTTTTGCAGCGCCGTGATCAGAGGGAGGTAACAGCTTGTGTTGCTGTATTGACATCAGCGGCTGGTGAGCTGCTTTCACACCTCGAAGCTCACAAAAAAGCACAACATTTACTTATATGACACCATCCAAACAACCTACCCAAGTCATTGTGCAAAAAAATAAATACAATTAACATAAAATTCAACATACATGGTAACACATAAAACAAGCTGCTTACCGAACATTTTGGATATCATGAAAAACATCCAAACACCAAAAAAAATCTAAATTACACATTAGACTGCATGATAGGAACAATGTAAAAAAAATCTCTGCACACTTGTACGTGTTAAGCGCATTTTAGCTACTTGATATTTCTAATTAATTACAAAACTTTTAAGAAGATTGTCACGTAAGTAAACAAGTTTGGAGCCAAACTTTCACATACTGTTATTATCCAACTATATTAATTATATAATATATACGCACGCATGCACGCACCCACCCACTCACGCACGCACGCACGCACGCACGCACGCACGCACGCACGCACGCACGCACGCACGCACGCACGCACGCACGCACGCACACACACACACACACACACACACACACACACACACACACACACACACACACACACACACACACATAAATAATGCCTCTCAGTTGAATACTAAAAGGATAAAGACATTCTGACAAGTTGGCCAACTAGCATCCAATTTAGGCCCAGAAATGTAAAAAAAGACACCAAAACAAACTTAATCTGCGCAATTGGCATCACTGTGACAGCAGAAGTTGTACAGTAAGTGATGTTTAATTATTTTTGCAGGCTCTCATTAAGTCTGCAGTGAGTAGTAATCATCGATGTTGTTGAAGGAAAAAGTGAATCAACCAATGTTTACTTATATAGCCCTAAATCACTAGTGTCTCAAAGGGCTGCACAAACCACTACGACATCCTCGGTAGGCCCACATAAGGGCAAGGAAAACTCACACCCAGTGAGACATCGGTGACAATAATGACTATGAGAACCTTGGAGAGGAGGAAAGCAATGGATGTCGAGCGGGTCTAACATGATACTATGAAAGTTCAATCCATAATGGATCCAACACAGTCGCGAGAGTCCAGTCCAAAGCGGATCCAACACAGCAGCGAGAGTCCCGTTCACAGCGGAGCCAGCAGGAAACCATCCCAAGCGGAGGCGGATCAGCAGCGCAGAGATGTCCCCAGCCGATACACAGGTAAGCAGTACATGGCCACCGGATCAGACCGGACCCCCTCCACAAGGGAGAGTGGGACATAGAAGAAAAACAAAAGAAACGGCAGATCAACTGGTCTAAAAAGGGAGTCTATTTAAAGGCTAGAGTATACAAATGAGTTTTAAGGTGAGACTTAAATGCTTCTACTGAGGTGGCATCTCGAACTGTTACCGTTGTGTATCTACACCTGACATCCACTGTAATGACACCAAGTACAGGAGCGTATCAAGTCGATAATACTATGATTACATTGATAATTTTTAGCATCACAAAATATTTTGACGTTTTTTTTTATTTATTTATATTATGTTTATAATATATAAATATGTCCCTGGACACATAAGGTCTTTGAATATGACCAATGTATGATCCTGTAACTACTTGGTATCAAATCGATACCTACATTTTTTATATCATCCAAAACTAATGTAAAGTATCAAACAACAGAATAATAATTTATTATTTCATTTTAACAGAAGTGTAGATAGAACATGTTCAAAGAGAGAGTAAACAGATATTAAGAGTAAATGAACAAGTAGATTAATAATTCATTTTCCACAGCTTTTCCTTAATAATTTTGACAAAATAAAAGAATGGAAATTGACACAATATGCTACTGCATATGTCAGCAGAATAATTAAGAGTATTTGTTTGTTTACTTAGTACTGAAAGACAGGTTGTGTTGTATGTTGACTATTTTATTTAAGAACAAACTTGCAATAAGTAACATATGTTTAATGTACCATAAGATTTTTTGTTAAAATAAAGCCAATAATGCAATTTTTTGGGTCCTCTTTATTTAGAAAAGTATCAAAAAGTACCGAAAAGTATCAAAGTATCGAAATATATGTTGGTGACAGTACCAAAATATTAGAAGGACAACACTAGTGTCTATTTACGTAAAACTTTAACGGAGGGGTTCTGGATGTTTTTTTAGAACGCTTTATAGGAAGAAAAGAGTTACTTCCATTGGCTCCAAAGTAAGTGGACTTTTGATAGCATTTATTTACCTTTTAAAATGCATTAAAACAGAATAACACGTGTTATTGTCTTAAAAAAAAGACTGTAAATGATAGGGAAAACTCCCAAAAAAGTGCAGTTCCGCTTTTGTATAGGTCTGTATGACTTTAGCTTCGGACTTATTCTGTTTGTTTGATATTGTGATTACTGCCGCAAGTAGTGGAAAAGTGTATTACAACTGAGTACTGGTTAAGCCCATATGGACCACAGCTGAGAAATATATATTTTTTTTCAGTACTCTTGGAGGTGCTTGCTGCCCAATAATGGGCCCCGGCTCAATGGTTAAAGAGACACTGCTTTGTGGCAACAATATTTAATACTATGTTTTGTTTCTAAAGAACAGTATGTTGCAGGAAACGTGTTGTTGCGCTAGGTGTACATTTTTGAAGTCATTAAACGATTGCCTCTTTTGTAACAGTTTTTTCAAATTGGACAAGTGACAATGAATGCATTCTTATTCATAGCAGCCGCTTGTGAAGTGCTGCTCTCGCTGCTGTGAAGGCTGCATTGAAAACTCGCCTTGTACTTGACGTTTGGCATTTCCCAGTCGTTGATCGATGAGCTTTCCACCGGCTCCTTCTCTCTGTCACTGAGGACTCTGCAACAATTGTAGAGCTGGTGCCTCCTTTTTCCCTGAAGAGACTGGTTGATTCCCCATAGGCCTTATGCAAAGCAGAGATTTTAAGATTATTTACAACACAATGTTGAATTACTGCATTTGTGCTAGTTAACACAGATTATTCACTGCTCTGTCATCCTCATAATTGATTAATTTGTCAGTCAAGAACACGTCATCATCATACATTTCATTGACAATTAAACATTGCAACCCAAGTCAATGCTGAGGCTCTCTAAAGAATGGGACAACCAGCAAAGCACAACTACAGAAGTTATAATCCTAATCTTTAAAAAGGAACTGCACTTTTTTTGTAACTTTGCCTATCGTTCACAATCATTATGTCAATCAAATTATGTCATCAAGAAGGCAAAAGTTATTTTTGTTTTTTTTCACTTTCTAACATAAAAATTGGCTCACAATGCAGCTAATGGGAGCAATAAGTACTACCATGAAATCACTTTAAAAATGCATTAAAAAACTGTCAACAATACTTGATGTACTTGCCCTAAACTGTATAATAACCAAACTGTAACAACATTGTTATTGAAGAGCGAACACTGGGGAATTATTTTTCTAGCATACTAACACAGCTGTAGAAGCTAATTAAAGCTTGGCTCAAAAGTTCCAGATTTGCAGCGTGACCATGTTGCACTCGCTCGGCTTCCGTCCGCTCCAACGTTTCAGCCTCTTCTTCGAGCTCATTTCTATAAGCAGCAGTTCATCCTCCGTATATTTAGTCTAAAAAAGATACGGTTATGAACCCTCAATTGTCTAAAAATAGCCATCTTTGTTGTCTAATCAAGTTTGCCTTGATTAGAACAAGGGATGTAACGGTAAACAATTCAATGATAAACCGCAGTAAAATTCCTGACGGTTAGTAATCCTGAAAAAACTTCATTTATTATTGCATTTTAGGCAACATTGCTTACTTGCTGGAAACGGCATCACAGCATGTGCACTAGCATGGTTTGGCTTAAAAAAAAACATGGCAGAACACAACTACACAGACTTTGCTACGGAGATATCCCCTCGGAGTAAACGGAGCCGAGCACTTGGTTTAACTTAATTTTCCGTCTCTTCATATCCGTGGACTATCGACATGCGTTTAAGAGCGCACTGCTGTTTTTAGATGGTGAAACGTGTGAACAATAATGGAGACTGACTCATTTGTCTCACACTAAAAGTATACAGCCAAGGAAAAAACAATTTGATGTTGCTTTCATTTTCTCAATACAGCGTCTATCAGCTTCTGTGACTGAGAGATAATGCTCACTCGTCCTTTATTTAACTGTTCTAATTACATAAATACTAGCTATAGTGTTTTGTCATCTCATCGAATAGAACACAGACTTTGAAGATTGCGTATTCGATGTGGGAGGTATCACTCGTGATTATTTTTGTTGGCCAAACTGTGCACTGAACCACTTGATGTTATTAGAGAAGAACAAAGCTTGTTTATTAGACTTTATTTTCATTAGACAAACTGCTTTGAGTTTTTTATTGATACGAACAAGTAAACATCATGTTTTTTTTTACATTACTTTAGTTTTTTCATGTTACAAAGTTATTACTTAAAAGCCATTCAGGTGACATAGCATTTTTTTATGTTTTATTGTGTATAGTTTATTTCGAAACAACATATTTCTGCTCAAACTCCTAATAGATCTGACCCGATATAGCCTGTACATGTACATTTATATGTACATACCTTAAAAAAGAATAGCTTTATCAAAATTTAAAAAATATAGATAAAGGCATCATGTAATGAGAAAAAGATGACATGTTGATACTATTAATGAACAAAAACACAAATATTTGTCTTTTTTATTAAACATTACAAATTACATGACGGAGTCCTGTAGACACCCTACTCCAACTCTGTTTTACCTAGGAATCAATATTTGTGATTTCAATATTGCTAAAAAATAATCTTGATTATTATTTTGATCTCATATGTGAACACTAAAAGTGTTGTTATGTCTTATGGCCATCAGTTGCCAACTTGCTAAATTCTTACACATGTTTTAATCGTTTATTCCTTACGTTCATAAGGGGCTTTTTTTGCACAATTTTCACATGTATTTTTATTTATTAACGTAATAATTTTTTTCTGCCATATTACTTTATTTATAAAGCTTGTGTTGCTTTCATTTGCACATTCGATGTCTACTTGGGGTACGTGCAACAGTGTTCTTATTTACATTAATGTTTCTTCAAGGAAATCATCTTGAATGTGTTATTGTATTTAAAGGTCCTCTATATGATCATTTATTGTCATGTCATCATTAAATGGCCCTGATATGTCAAAAAGCATTAATAAATGTTTTTTTTTTTTTAAATATTTTTATAACTGATAACAGTAGTCCAGCCGGGATATTCTCATTTCTAAATTAGATATATAGCCCCAAAATCTTGTTATTGTTTTCATTTTGATGCCCCACCATCCACTGTTTGACCAATTAAAATGTCAGTGAGTGTGTCACATCCAGGTTGCCAGATACGCACCACCATTTTCGTCTAGCTACTGCCACTGATAAAGTTGCTAAACATGTCAGAGGTTAGTAAATCTAAAAGGCGTCATTACGATTCTGAACTTATTCATGACAAAGCCAGGAACAAAACGAGGATTTGTATCAGGGATGCCTTTGAAAGATGGAGACGATTGAAGGCGGAGAAGATTTTTTCAACTGACGCCAAACTTGTTAATTTCCTCCTTGATAGGTAAGACAGGCATTTAGGTTTTCTTATCACCTGTAATAAATGGACATTGACATTTGGTATGTAAACTTTGTTGTCCAATACAGTATATGATCTTGTCTAACAAAGCTAGTGTGTTCATGCAACAAATTCTTAGGAGCGAAGCACCATCACACTAGTCTAATGCTTTTAGCATGCTAGCCCGGTCAATGACACATCGACATATAGGCTAACGGAGAAATATATATGCCCGTTAACCTGTATGTGTCACGCCTATGGGTCATGTTTTGTTTTGGTCATGTTTGGTTTTGTTTTTTGGACACTCAGTTACTGTTTTGCACTTCCTGGTTTGTTTTTGCTACCATGACTACTCATTAGTTTTCACCTTGTCTTCATGTCACGCCTTTGTCTTCTTGTCTCACACCAGTTGGCACTTATCATATTCATTATTTAAGCCATTCTGTTTCTGTTCTTCGTGCTGGCAACATCACCTCCTTCACGCCCTTGATCACCTGCTATGTACCTTCTATGCCTTCCATGCCATTGAACCATGCCCTTTGTCTATTTCCAAGTAAGTTTTTGTTATTCATGCCATTGTGCAAGTGTTTTGTTTCGTGTTTATAGTTATAGCCTCTGTGCTAGTCTTTTGTTTCACAGCCCAGTTTTTGTACTTCCACCCTCGTGCGCACTTTTTGTTGATTCCTTTTTAGTGTTTAAAATAAAGATGTCTTTACCTTCACACCATCGCCGTTTCCACTCCATTCGCTTCGCACCTCGGGAAAACAATCCAAGTCCAAGTCCAAGTCTGACAGTATGTTGCCAGCAGCAAAACGTTTTCCCTGCAAGCATCTTGGAGTATATGGAGGAAAAAGAATGGGAGTCGTTATTGTATTTAAAGGTCCTCTATATGACCTGATGTGGGGACCAAATGGCAAGCTAATTCCTATTAGCTCCATTTGGTTCGAGGACGGCATGACGTCACCACAATCCCGGAAGCGCTGCTCCAGACGGAGCATGTCTGGAAAAGCTGCTGCGAGCAGACAGGACGTGTCGCTCCTGCAAGCTCCTCCCCCTCCGGGCGGAAATAGGCTGCAACCTGCCCGGCTTCTCCAGGATGACGTCACACCGTCGCCGGAGGAGGACATCACAGATGAAGAATTTTTTTTTCTCAATCCCTTTTCTGTCAGCCGCTCCCAACTATAGACTCCATGTCCATAACAAGATATTATCAAAACATGTTCCTAAACTCTTTTTCTAATCAGTCAATCAAATGTCATGCCCCGCCCCCAAGGACTCAAGCACCGCCCACATCACAAAAAAAAAAAATCTTTATCTTCTCAATCCAAGCCTGAAACTAAAATAATTTTTGGACAGTTTAAAGAGGTAGATTCAACCCCCCTTCTCACGTCCCTCCGCCCACCCAAAGAGACTGTTCCGGATCGCGGTGAGCGCGTCTGGTATCCGCCCCTTGAGGGGGGGCTAGGGCTGGGAGCGGTTCAGGTGGGGTCGCTCAGCGCCATGCCAAGCTACAGCCTCTAGCACGACCGCCACCACCAGTTCTTTGGCCTGCCAAGCCACAGCCGCCAGCTCGGGCCGCCACCACCCAGGTCTTCGGCCTGCCAAACCACAGCCGCCAGCTAGGCCACCTCCACCTGCACCACGGCTAGCTCCAAGTCCAAGGCTAGCACCACGGCTAGCACCAAGTTATAGTCCACGGCTAGCACCAAGTCAAAGTCCACGGCTAGCACCAAGTTAAAGTCCAAGGCTAGCACCAAGTCAAAGTCCATGGCCAACACCAAGACCAAGTCCACGCCAAGCTCCAGTGCCTGCAACAGTGCCTGCACCACGCCAAGCACCAGTACCTGCACCATGCCGGGTCCCAGTGCCTGCACCACGCCGGTTCCAGTGATTGTACCACAACAGGTACAGGTGCATGCTCCACGTCAAGCTCCAGTACCTGCACCATGCCAAGTGCCGCAGTCGCAGCTCCATGACGGCCAAGTGCCGCCAGTCGCAGCTCCATGACGCCAGGTTTCGCCAGTCGCAGCTCCACGACGCAAGGTGCCGCCAGTCCGCAGCTCCACGACGCCAGGTGCCGCCAGTCGCAGCTCCACAACGCCATGTGCCACCAGTAGCAGCTCCATGCCAAGACCCGCCGCCTAACGCACCCACACCAAGACCAGCCGCCTGAAGCTCCACGGCAAGACCCGCCGCCTGAAGCTCCACGCCAAGACCTGTCGCCTGCTACGATGACGATGCGTCCCCCTCCTTGTCGGCCACGGATGCGGCCACTAAGTGGTCGTCCGCCCCGCCAGGGGCACCGACCTCCTCGTCGGCCATGGTGTCCGCCACGCCAAGGAAAATAAATGCACCGAATAATTTGTTCCGGCTGTGCATAAAATTACCAAAATATGGTAAATATTGTAGATATTACATATTGTTATGATCGGATCTGTTAGTACATTATCTTTAGATTTGCAGCATGTTTATTAAACGCTGATGGAGGCTTTTGAAGTTGTTTTAGAGGGCTTTGAAGGCTACAAAGGTTAGCTGCATCTTGCAAGCATTTTTTATCATCTTTAAAATCCTAAAAAAAAAAAGACCTGTGTGTGCTTGTCTCTCGTAATGATTGTGAACAATAAGCAAAATTCTCCCAAAAAGTGCATATCCCCTTTTTTTATAATGATTTCACAATTTAATCAGAGGGTTGAAAATTATTTAGTTTGTGTAAAGATGGGATTTCAGTTCAGCAGAGGAAAAGTTTAGATTTGCAGTATCACGTACCATTAGTCTTATGTTAAATGCAGCTTTGTTGTACCACTATAAAGACTTTAATTATCTTAACTAAATTGTGTAATACACACTTAGCTTAATTATTTCATCATCCATAAAATGTAATCGGAGGCTCTCTTTTAATACCGATTCGCATCGTACATACAGGTGTAGAAGTACAGGGGTAACTCAATTTTTCCATCACGTTTACCTTTAATAAAGACCTTATAGGGATGAGCAGTGAGGGGAAGGGGCCAGGGGGAGCCCTGTGAACGCCACCTCAGTACTTTTTTTACAATTACTTTCTTGTATTTCATAGTGTTTTTCACCTGTTTTATCAAAGTGCTTGCACTTGTGTTGTATCTAACAATGCACAGGCAATGACTGTGTGTCACACAACTTTGTTTACATCAAGTGATGCCATCACAAGCTTGCGCAGTACAGCTTTACCCCATAACACGTCACACTGTTGAGTTTTCGGAGCCCTTTGTTCTGGAATTCTGCATGGTCACCCTTTTCACCCTTTTTTTCCTTTACGTGAACAAGAAATATAAGATGGAAATAATCTTTGAGGCAACATAAGCGGCTACATTTATTTTATGTGTCAACTGTAAGCAGCGCCAGGTGTTGCTCTTATTTCCATCTGTTATTTTATTCATATATATATTTTTTAAATGTACCTCTGCAATCAAAATGACACTGCAATACCAGCCTCTCTAAAAAACTATGGAGGACAGCCGTGAGCGCCATATTACTCCTGATTGTTTGGCCATAATTACCAAAGCATTATGGTGCCTTCAGTGAGACTGTGGAAACCATCTCTAAGGCTCTTGTTGACTTTGTTTGAGCTATAACGGTTTTTCTACAACTTTATTTGGTTTTATACACACTGGTGTGTTTAAATGTACTAAAATCAGGTTGCTGGTGGGGCTGGGCGGGTCTTTATGCCCACATTGGGTGTGGTCTTTTGCTGACTTGGGGGCTGGTTGTTTCTTGCCTTTCCCGTGCCTTGTCCTGTTGCCTGCCGCTGGCCTACTTGGTCGCATGGTGAGCCGGTCCTGGGGGTCTTGTCACTGGCCGGTGGTCCCTTGTTTCCCGGGCACCGCACCTGCTGTTTTGGGTGGGGATTTCTGGGTGGCTGGGGCCGTACCTTAGCTCCTGCACATACGGAGAGACAAATATACTGTACATACAAACAAATACATATTTTTACACATGGTCATGTATATAAACATACATATGCCAATTAGGGCTGCAACGATTCATTGACATTGTTGAAAAATGTAAACAATAAAATTTGTCGCTGACATTTATATGTCGGAAATCGTGAAGTTCTCACTTGTGTTTTTCTGTCCGGAAGTGGGTCACTCGCAAAAACATCGCCAATGAAACAAGTGAATTGTGAGAATGTTTCCTCTCATTCTTGTTAAAAACATGAATGCCTTACTCATTTTGCAAAGCAAACCTTGTTTTTATGGCAGTACATCTGTGATACGGGAGCATGATGTCGGACATTTGGAGGGAAGATGCAGACACAGCCTCGGTGAGAGTACTAATAGCTTCTACATTGTTCGCGAGCTATCAAGAATGAGAAATTACTTTACTATCATTTTAGCCAAAGTCAGCCACCTAAACTTTGTCTACATCAATCGATTTATGTACAAACCCCGTTTCCATATGAGTTGGGAAATTGTGTTAGATGTAAATATAAACGGAGTACAATAATTTGCAAATCCTTTTCAACCCATATTCAATTGAATGCACTACAAAGACAAGATATTTGATGTTCAAACTCATAAACTTTATTTTTTTTTTGCAAACAATAATTAACTTAGAATTTCATGGTTGCAACACGTGCCAAAGTAGTTGGGAAAGGGCATGATCACCACTGTGTTACATCACATTTTCTTTTAACAACACTCAATAAACGTTTGGGAACTGAGGAAACTAACTGTTGAAGCTTTGAAAGTGGAATTCTTTCCCATTCTTCGCTGTCGTATTTTACGCTTCATAATGCGCCGCACATTTTCGATGGGAGACAGGTCTGGACTGCTGGCGGGCCAGGAAAGTACCCGCACTCTTTTACGACGAAACCATGCTGTTTTAACACGTGGCTTGGCATTGTCTTGCTGAAATAAGCAGAGGCATCCATGATAACGTTGCTTGGATGACAACATATGTTGCTCCAAAACCTGTATGGACCTTTCAGCATTAATGGTGCCTTCACTGATGTGTAAGTTACCCATGCCTTGGGCACTAATACACCCCAATACCATCACATATGCTGGCTTTTGAACTTTGCACCTATAACAACCCGGATGGTTATTTTCCTCTTTGTTCCGGAGTACACCACGTCCACAGTTTCCAAATATAATTTGAAATGTGGACTCGTCAGACCACAGAACACTTTTCCACTTTGCATCAGTCCATCTTAGATGAGCTCGGGCCCAGCAAAGCCAGCGGCGTTCCTTGGTGTTGTTGATAAATGGGTTTTGCTTTGCATAGTAGAGTTTTAACTTACAGATGTAGCGACCAACTATAGTTACTGACAATGGTTTTATGAAGTGATCCTGAGCCCATGTGGTGATATCCTTTACACACTGATGTCGGTTTTTGATGCAATACCGCCTGAGGGATCAAAGGTCCGTTATATCATCGTTTCCGTGCAGTGATTTCTCCAGATTCTCTGAACATTTTGATGATTTTACGGACCGCAGATGGTAAAATCCCTAAATTCCTTGCAATAGCTCGTTGATAAATGTTCTATAACTGTTCGACAATTTGCTTACAAAGTGTTGACCCTTGCCCCATCCTTGTTTGTGAATTACTAAGCATTTCATGGAAGCTGTTCTTATACCCAATCATGGCACCCACCTGTTCCCAATTAGCCTGCACACCTGTGGGATGTTCCAAATAAGTATTTGATGAGCATTCCTCAACTTTATCAGTATTTATTGCAACTATGATTTTTGGTGTCATATTTGTATATATCGTATTTGCTAATGTATTTCTGTTCTTGTTTTGTCTTTTGTTTTAATGTTGTCTGTTTTTGTCTTGTCCCTCTGTCATGCCCTCAACTTCTCCCCCACTTTTCTTTTTTCTTCTTTCTATCCCCTCATGCTCCAGTCTGGCTGTGCCAAGCACTAAATACATCCCTTTAATGAAGTGTCAAATACAAATAAATAGATAGATAGATAGATAGTACTTTATTGATTCCTTCAGGAGAGTTCCCTCAGGAAAATTAAAATTCCAGCAGCAGTGCAGAGAATTGAGATGGAATTTAAAAAAGTAATAAGTAGATAATGGGGGTATAAATGGAAATAAAATAGAAAATAAAACATTACAAATAAAAATAAAAACCAACAATAAGAATGCAAATATAACAGTCAAAATAAGAATTTAAATAAGGCAACATTAGAAATAACCCACACTTCTTTTTTGTAAAGTAAATCTTTACAGGAGGTATGGGGAGCAGCATGAACAATATGATTTGCCTGAATGGCTGGCCAGAACGGGCAGCACGGTAGAGGAGGGGTTAGTGCGTCTGCCTCACAATCAAAATCAGAATCAGAAATACTTTAATAATACAAAGGTCCTGAGTAGTCCTGGATTCAATCCCGGGCTCGGGATCTTTCTGTGTGGAGTTTGCATGTCCTCCCTGTGACTGCGTGGGTTCCCTCCGGGTTCTCCGGCTTCCTCCCACTTCCAAAGACATGCACCTGGGGATAAGTTGATTGGCAACACTAAATTGGCCTTAGTGTGTGAATGTGAGTGTGAATGTTGTCTGTCTATCTATTTTGGCTCTGTGATGAGGTGGCGACTTGTGCAGGGTGTACGATGCCTTCCACCCGATTGTAGCTGAGATAGGCTCCAGTGCCCCCTGCGACCCCGAAGGGAATAAGCGGTAGAAATGGATGGATGGATGGGCTGGCCAGAACATATTTTTAAAAAAGTACTATAACTGAGATGGTGTACAGATACCAAGACATATTTTTGGTGAACATTTTTTAATAAAAGCAAGTGTACAAAAACCGAGGTATCACTGTGTTTTATTGTACCACTCAATATCAAAACTGATGATGGCTCTGCTACTCATAACTGCTTTAATCAGAAAGCGCTTATAGACTTTGGCTGCAATCTTGTCTATATACTGTGCAAGTGTGCAGCATAGCAGCTGCCCTCTGATCCAATGCTTTCTGCTTTAAGTGAACGTAAGGTCTTATGGACTCACAAAATGAAACACTCAGTGACCTAAATTTAAACTCTGCGCAATTATTTTGTGGTAAAAGTAGAGCACAGTGTTTGCTTGCGACAGTCCACATTTGATTGTATTTTGTGTGTACATCCAAAATGTATGCGAGTCAATAAACAGGGTTTACTGTTCTCGCCATCAAAAATAATTCATGCGTTTAAAGACAGGAACTATGCTGCGGTAAAGAGCAATAAACATCATATTTGGCCTTCACAATAGACAAAGGAATAGGAAGTTGTCGTCTTCTTCTCTTTTGTGCAATATTGTTTCCTTAACATGGGAAGAGGGAGGCAGCTGAGAAAGCAAAGAGCATTTCTTTTAGGCTCCTGTGTGGGGCTCGCGGCTTCTTGGATGAAACGGGGGGAAGTAAATGCCAGCACCCCGCAGTGCACCAGGCATGAAGCCCTTTTGACTTGGTTGCCATGTTACTGGCCTTTGGTCACAGGTATCCTCTCCCTCAGGCTCACAAATGGAGACCAAGGAGAGCGAGTGAAGAAAAGGGGTAAAGTTGACTGCGTTTTTAGGCCGCAAAAAAAGAGTAAGGGGTCGACTCCCAGGGTCTATGGGTAGCAGATGGTAGTGGAGTCGGGTCATATACCTGGCTTCTTTTTCATTTTTTGCCTGAAGTGATATGAACGGAGCAATTGAAACCGCATACAATACATTGCTCTTTCCCTGTGTGTGTGTCTTTTCCTGCTTCAAGGCGCCCAGTGTTCACAGCTTTTTATCCAGACATTTGGTAACGCAGATAAGCTTGTAAACATTGAAACAGCCTTCCATCCAAAACACAAAAAAACAGGAGTTATTGTTCCTTTTGTCTCAACTTAAAATACATTTTAATAATAGGGCGAGATGTTGGAAAGAATGCACTGACATCTGGGAGTAGTATGGAGATTAATCTACAGAAAGATAGAGTAGGCACACAGGAATAGTTTTTGTGGATTTATGGAGCTACAAACATGTACAAAATGTGGCAAAGATGGTAGGAAACAGATTTTTGCAAGCGTGTGTCAGTATATAAATACATTGACATTGTGATTACTCTGACAGATGTTATCAAAATCATAATTTTGTGGGAATTGACATTTTTTTTTAAATAAATTGACTGAATTTGTTTGCACGGTTACTAAACCCTTACGTTTTTTATGACATTGACCCGCCCTAGCAAGATCACACGCTTTGTGGCAGTACAATTATCAGTTTAATACAGCATGTGGGTGGAGTGTTGTTATCCTAAAATAATACCACATAAACACCGAAACTAAATGAAAAGTCAAAATAAAGTGATGACATGAAATAGTCAATAGTTTGCTCTTTTAACTTATTATCCTGTTTTAAACCTCTACATCATGTATTATTATTAAGAGTTTGTGTGTTTATGTTAAGGTAATTACAATTGTTTGTTTTTCTGAGACTCCTAATGAACTCTATTTGTAACATCAATAATTGCACTATTGGTAAATGATGATTGCCTTTAAAGCAGTACGGTGATTTATTTAATTGTGTTTTACAAACATAGCATTTTGCTGTGATTAAACTATCATTACAGATGCATATATATTGGTAATCATCAATCTTAATGTAAAGTGTATTAGCATTACTCAAGCACATTCATTTTCAGTTAGTTTGAGATAGCAATTGTCCTTTATAGCCTCATCAAAATGGTGGTGGTGGTGGAAAATACCCTACATTATCACGTGTTTAGCAGAAATCATTGAAACATAATTTTCATCTGCACTCACCTTCAAATTGCTATTGAAATAGGTTAGCCACTCTGTTTTCTTTGGCACAAATGTACCATTGCATCCATCCATCCATTTTCTACCGCTTGTCCTGTTTGGGGTCACGGAGGGTCCTGGAGCCTTTCTCAGCTGCATTCGGGTGGAAGGCAGTGTACACCCTGGACAAATCACCGTCTCATCACAGGGCCAACACAGATAGACAGACAACATTTACACTCACATTCACACACTAGGGCAAATTTAGAGTTGCCAATCAACCTATCCCCAGGTGCATGTCTTTGGAGGTGGGAGGAACTCACACAGTCACGGGGAGAACATGCAAACTCCACACAGAAAGATCCCGAGCCCGGGCTTGAACTCAGGACCTTGTGAGGCACATGCACTAACCCCTGTTCCACCGACCATTGCATCCACATAATACTTTATTGTTTCCATATGTGACAAGATATGTTGCTATTGGGTTACATTAATTCATATTATTTGGTATTAAATATTAGATAGTCATTCAGTGGTAATTTTTAGTTGTAATTTGTTGTAATTTTCTTGTTTCTAAATGTCAAGCAGCACGGGAACAAGTTGTGCTTTAGAAATGTTTAACTTGTAAATAGTTTATTTACCCTAGCGATGGTAACCATTAATATTAACGTGAACAGAACAAATGTACCTTTTTCCATAAGGAACCCTATGCCCTTAGAGTACAACCAGGCACACTTCTTTCATAGTTCTAACAATATGTTCCACAAAATGTATTTTTGTCCTCATCCAAGACCAAAACTCAAAAAGATGGCTGGGTCATCCATCCATCCATCCATTTTCTACCGCTTGTTCCCTTTCGGGGTAGCGGGGGGCGCTATGTTAATTACGATTCATTTATTGCAGAAAAAGTAATACATAAAAAAAAAACATGCACTCTTTAAGATACAAAGATTGGTCAACTGTTGTGTGCCTCCTGACCACTAAGGGACGGTCATTTCAGCTTGTTTCGTTGCGTGACAAGAGGAAGAGAAGTTTACATGCTAAAAGTTACTAAACCAACTCAAGCCCAAGTACCACGTCTCCGTGTCCAGGTTTATAGTATGGGACTTAGGTGTAAGTGGAACATTATTACAGTGTCAAACCAATTGTTATAGTATTATCACACCCGAATAAACGCACCTTAACGAAGAATCAGTGGGTTCCCTATCCTTGTTTTCCCGCATGTTATTTTCCTAGCTTACCATAACCATGCACAATGATGGAAGAGGCTCAATCAATTGAGAAAGTAGAGATATTTTCAAAATAGGATAACAGGAAGATAAAATGGATGTAATTAAAGATTTCTGTACAAACCCAGAACCACTGTGCTAAATTAGTTGACAGCGATTATCATTTTCTAATATTTTTATTCAAAATAGGATTGTTGTTATTCGTTACGAAGTCTTAATTATTTGTGGGGCGGCATGCTTCGGGTAATATAGTGCCAGTGCCAGCAACTTGAGGGTTCCATGTTCGATTGCAGCTTTTGCCGTCCTTGTCACGTCCGTTGTGTCCTTAAGCAAGACACTTCATACTTGCTCCTGATGGGTCGTGTTTAGCTCCTTGCATGGTAGCTTCTGCCATCAGTGTGTGAATGTGTGTGTGTGTGGAAATAATGTCATGCGCTTAGAGTAAACGCCATACATGGATATTCCATTTACCATTTACAATTTAATTGAGTTAATATATTCATATCATTAAATATAATATTATTCATCAGCAAATGAATATACTGAATACAATGAATATACAGTAGCAAGAGGATTAATTTGGCCATATTCATCACTGCTTACCTGACACATGAAACGTGCCGAATTGGGGCGGGGCGCACTTTCCACTATCCAGACGGCAGTAGTGTAGAATATCTTAAAATGTGTTTTATGGCAATTCCAACTTTGACCACAATGTCAGTTGCTATTTAGAGTGGCTCATTCCATAATTTTCAGAGGACTGCATTGCAAATTGATTAACCCTCCTCTTCCTTCCCCGCGAGATCCACCCAGGCAGGCGTCCATATGAATTCCTTCCCTGCTGTATTATTATATCAGTAAGCTATGAATATTTTAGTAATCAAGTGATCTATTGATTATTTTGTTTGAATAATCCAGTAATCAAACTTTATAGCCTTAATTTGGATTTTAGCGGGAAATATTTTCTGTTTGCTATGACCTTAAGTTCTCCAGCACCCCCACGATCCTGAAAGGGACAAGCGGTAGAAAATGGATGGATAACCTTTAGTCTTTTTAGCTAATTAATTGTGCATCGTCAACAGTGGAATTGCGATTTTGACATGTGTGCATTATAAAAATAAATCAGATGCATTTTTGTGTATTTTATTGGCTTTCAAAATGTAACTGAAGCAGGTAATGTGTAGCATCAAAGCTAAACTATTTTCAGTTACAGCGGAGGGACTAGAGGCCTACATTTTTCATATTGTTTGAAATGTTGTTTCGTTTTTTTCTAGCTAAGTGGCCATACCGCACTCTGCCTTTCCATTGCAGTCCTTAAAAAAAATACCTTGCTTGTCTTGTCCATTTTTGGACCAAAGTAAGCAGAATATTACCATTGACAGTATATGTATGTCTCCCTTTTTTCCCACATAGTTGTTCCACAGGGCTAATGAAACATACAGCATTTGCTCTATGTGTATTCATGTGGCACAACTTTGATTATACATGGGATGTACACACTTGTGTGGATTTTGTTTATGTATGATATGCCTTGCATGGAATTATATACACAGCAGAGGTTGCAGAGTGATTCTTCTGAAGTGTTTATTCATCCATTTTCTACCGCTTGTCCCTTTCGTGGTCGCGGGGAGTGCTGGAGCCTATGTCACCACCTTGTCGCAGGGCCAACACAGATAGACAGACAACATTCACACTCACATTCACACACTCGGGCTAATTTAGTGTTGCCAATCAACCTATCTCTAGGAGCATGTCTTTGGAGGTGGGAGGAAGCCGGAGTAACCGGAGGGAACTCACACGGTCACGGGGAGAACATGCGAATTCTACACAGAAAGACCCAGGACCTTCGTATTTTGAGGCACATGCACTAACCCCTCTTCCACCGTGCTGCCCTCTTCTTAGGTATGGTTGAGAGAATGTTGGGTACTGCTGATAGTAGGCCTTTGAACTATAACCAACTGTAAGTGTGAAATCACACAGGCTTGGCATTTGGGGTGGTATAGCTCGGTTGGTAGAGTGGCCGTGCCAGTAACTTGAAGGTTCCAGGTTCGATCCCAGCTTCTACCATCCCAGTCACTGCCGTTGTGTCCTTGGGCAAGACACTTTACCCACCTGCTCCCAGTGCCACCCACACTGGTTTAAATGTAACTTAGATATTGGGTTTCACTATGTATAAAGCGCTTTCAGTCAATAGAGAAAAAGCGCTATATAAAAATAATTCAAAATTTATTTTGGTAGTACTGTAGTAAATAAACTCCACATTCTTTGGGTTTACATTTCATTTAGGAATGGATCTAAAGGTGATGGCTCTGGATAGGATATTTTACAGTGGATCACGGCACAGCAGTGATCCGGATTTAATTGACTCTTAGCCCGCTTTCTTTGTATCGTTAATAATACACTACATGAACCTTGATTTTCATCCTTAATTGGCAGCTGGTGTTTTTTAGGCAATATGTGGAAGTTTAAAACTTCCAGTACATCTACACAGTGTAGCGTTTTACCTCGTAATATCCTTGGGACTAAGCTGAGCTGTTCTGGGAGTGTTTAGTGCTCTGCTGTACTTGTAGGAATTATCACCAAGGCTCAGTGTTCTGGATTTCCCAGTTTAGAAAGAGGAGAGACAGAGGGTGTGTGAGAACGACGAGAAAGGTGAGAGGTAGAGGGAGTCCTGTGTTGTTGGCAACCACAGGCTATATCCAAGCAGTCTACAGAGACAGCCTCACTTTGTCACCAGCGTCATTTTGCTGCTCAAACAAACAGGTGTGATGCAAGAGCCTCTCAAACAAACATGCCGCCACTCTTTGAATCAGAGACGTTTATGAAGGAGACTGAGGAATTGATGGGGGTGGGATGCATAGTCAAGAGGGAGGAAAACACGATATTTGGAAGTGGCGAATACATTCTCCTTGTGCAGACATCAAGTTTAATCTTTTTTTTTTCTGACTTTTCTGTTATTTGTAGGCGTTGGGTTTATATTATCTTGATTTTCACATTCACAGTTTAGATAATAGATCTGGTCTTGTTTTTTTTTCTTACCTTCACTTTAAAAAGGCTTGTTTTCGCTTCTGTTCACTCAGGTGCTGACAGCCTCTTACCTTCTCTACCGCTTCAAAACACCCCTCTGTCTCTCTCTCTCTCTCTCTCTCTCTCTCTCTCTCTCTCTCTCTCTCTCTCTCTCCCGGGACATTGTCACTTGAGTCAGAAGTTGAGTCTTGGCTAAGTGAAGGGGGTCCTTGCCATGACTGCTGTAGACAAGCCTGAATGGTGCTGCACTGCTTTACTGCTTCTTGTCACAGAGCCTTGATTCAGAGCCTTGCAGCCTCAGCCCCCCCACCCTCCCTCCAAGCCCTCAATGCATGTCCAAGGACCAGCACCTTTAATCCTGTACTATCTTAACCCTTGCAGGTCAGAAGATAAAGCACTTGCTTGTTGATGTAATGCATTGTCACAGACTAGTTCCCTTGCTTTCTGCTGCTCACTTTTTACCTCAATGTTAAGCAGGGAACTTTTAGAATGTTTTTAAACAGTAACGTCTAAAATTTTACCTCTGATTTGTTTACATTTTCTAAAGTAATTACATGTGGGTGCTCTTTCTTTCTTATCATTACATCTAATTGTCATCTCTTGTGGTTTAGATTAGTTCGGAAAACAGTCACAAAAAGCCTGAAAACAAGGCAAAAATTGTTATGTATTTAATCCATTCACATCATATGCTGGTGGCTTGAATAAACTAAAGTTTATGAGTCAAACTTATACAGTAAAACTACAAGTTTACAAACTCAGTTGATTCTTGAACAAGATTTGTAAATAAAAAGCTTTGTATATTTGAGAAAATTTCTCGACAAGAAACAACGCAAACATAAATAATGGATTCCTGCCTTGACAAATACAGGGGATGGCGTGGCGTCGTTTGGAGAATGGCCGTGCCAGCAACCCGAAAGTTCCTGGTTCGATCCCCAGCTTCTTACAACCTAGTCATGTCTGTTGTGTCCTTCAGCAAGACACTTCACCCTTGCTCCTAAAGGGTCATGGTTAGTGCCTTGCAAGGCAGCTCCCGCCATCAGTTTGTGAATGTGTGTGTAAATGGGTGAATGTGAAAATAATGTCGAAGCGCTTTGAGTACCTTGAAGGTAGAAAAGTGCTATACAAGTACAACCCATTTACCATTTATTTACAAATGTCCTTATTTAAGTATAAGGGTTTGTAACCTTTTTGGCCCAACTTCTCCACTACAATTGTTATACCTAACCTATTACGTTTTAACTGGATACACTTTGTCAAATTATATAAAAACATGTGTTAATCACAAACCATTGTCCCTAATGGTGTCTAACCAAATTAATAATAAATATGTATGTTTCATAACTAAACTGTCAATGAAACTAATGTATACGTACAGCTTCACCACTTTAGTCATAATTATTGCGCTTAAGTAACTTATCTATGACTTTAGCTCCAGACTTCTTCTTATTGTTTGAGATTGTCATTACTGCTACAAGTGGTAGAAAAGTGTATTACAATGAGTACCTATGTGGCCCACATCTGAGAAACAGACATTTTTGGGCGGACTCCTGGGTGGTTCTCACGGCCCAACAAAGTTAGGGAACAATGTTTTAGTAAAAGTTTGTACATTTTTAACACAATATAAAGCGCTATACAGTGCTGTATATCAAACAAACATAGCAAGGGGGTAATGGATCAACTTTCGATTCATATAACAAAGACAAAATAAGCTAAACAGCTGAATTGCACCTCTTCCAATGCAGCCGTCATACTCACATACACACACATTGCTTCATATTTCTCTGAGTATAGCACAATTGCTTTGTCTAAGAGAGTATCACCTTGTAGGTTCAATGAGCACAACGGAATAGCTTAGTTGCTCAGACAGCAATGTGTTTATATAAGTTAAGATTGGGGTAATATTGTTTCTTCATGGGGAAACACGTTCAAGTCTCTTTTTTTCATGTTGGCATTTAAGCTCATGAGCCAGTGCCAGTCAGTCTGTTCATTTACCAAAGTGTAATTATCAATCACGGTCTTTCCATAACTTTAATTTAAAACATTAATACTAACCGGCAGAAGGTTTTTTAGCAGTTGTTTTTATTACTTTGTATTCCGAAATTCCTAGTCATCAAGGTTGTGGATATTTCCTAAATGTTAAAACCACATATCACTTGTCCTTTGCTTTCTTTGGAATCTTGTTAATTTAGCAAAACTAGAAAACTGCCGTAAAATAACTAAAAACACTTAAAATCACACAAAGTAACAATTAGCACAGTTGCTAATGGCAACAGGGCTCTGCTGATGGGTATCGATAAGCCCACCCACAATGGATGTGTTGCAGGCACAAAATGGATGCACGTTCGTACACTGAGAAGAAGATTCATATGGCATCATTCTTCACGGTTTACCTGACACATTAAACGTGACAAATTGTGGGGTTGCACCATCCACTTTAGCTGTCAGTTAGCAGTAGAGTGGTGAATATCTTAAAATTTGTTTTGTGGCAAATCCAATGTTGACCCCAGCGTCAGTTGCTATGTATAGCGGCACTTTCCATAATTTCAGCAGACTGCATTGAAAATTATTAACCCTCTGCCTAGGGCTGAGCGATATATCGATTATCTCGATATATCACGGGTTTGTCTCTGTGCGATATAGTAAATAACTATATCGTGATATTCGAGTATACGTTCTCACGCAGTTGCTTTTAGTTGCTGGCATTACACTACAGGCTCTTCTCACTCTTTCCTGTCCTCACCCTCACAGACAGCAAGCGCACCTTTAATTAATTCCCAAGAAAAACAGCAGGGGGTCCATCGTCTGGCGGTGGTTTGGCTTCAAGTGGGAATATGTCCAAAACACAACCGTAACTTGTCAAGTGTAGTGCAAAAGTGTTGCTATAAAAAGTAGCATTACTGCTAATATGTAGTATCATTTCAAAAGTCACCCGCTCGAGAATGAAGAGTGATTACTCCTCATGTCAATATCTTCGTTAGGTGCCACATGCCCATACCATCAAAATGGAGAGGCAAACATTTCCAGATCAACACCGTATGAAATAAATAGTGATTTTTTTTAGTTGTGATTTCTTCTCTGCATGAAAGTTTAAAATAAGCATATATTAATGCAGTATTGACAATCAATTTTAATGTAGACACATAGAATCATTATACTGGTGTGATTATATGTATCAAGTGTTAATTCAAGGCTGATTAAAAAAATCGAGGTATATATCGTGTATCGCGATATGGCCTAAAAATATCGCAATATTAAAAAAAAGGCCATATCGCCCAGCCGTGCCTCTACTCCCTTCTTGTTCTCATGCGAGATCAACCCAGGAATGGGGCCATATGAATCTCTTCCCTACCGTATCTGTGGTTCTTAAATCTGATTTTTTTGTATGACGAGGGGTTCTACTGTAGTTCGTAATTCATATTTATCTTAACATCTTGCTAATTCGTGAAAATGTCATAATTTGTAATGGATAAGACATAGCACATTAATTAGGAAACACACTTTGACATGAGATGGTTTCGCTTAGCTTAGCCAAATATGAGCAGAGATGTTTGTAGGAGTGTGGGATTTGATTTACTAATTAATGTGACATACAGTAAACACGCAGCAGAGACTATTTGGGTCTTAATGCAGGACCTGGTGTTCAATTATCCTCATCATTACAGCCTTTTCTCATTTTGTAGACACTCACCTGCAATGATGTATCATAGACACATGATTAGCTTGGCTTTGGAGAGATAGGAGGTTATACAAGCGCATGCATTACTCATTCACGCTAAAAGAAGGCACAAAAACACTGCAGGCATTTTAATGTAAAATATCACCCATGCAAACACAGTCGATACTGAAAGTCCCTGTTTTTCTTCATACTATGCTCTTGGATTACAGGGAGGTAATTTCAGCGGAACTACATGAGATATAATGATACGTCAGGGAGCTCTGGCGGGACAAGAGAAGAAGCTAGTGCAGTAGAGCAGAGGGCTGATTTATGGCCAGGATAAATGATGCAGTGGGTGTCTGCCTGTGTAATAGTGGCGGGCTGTGCACACCTCACTTTCACTCAGCTGTAGTTTATACTGTGATATGTGATGGGGATAAATGTCAGCTCGGCTTACCTTCGAAGATCTGATGTGACTTTTAGCTCCTCTCAAACATTGTGGCATTTGTGCAAAGGAGAAAAAATTAATAGCATAATGTCAAAACTGAAACTGAATACCCTTCTGGATGTTGAACAATATTAATGCATGTATGCGTTATGCACAACCAAGTTGTTGCCACCACAATCTGCATGTACAGTGGCAATGTGGGACAATTTTACTTTTAATTAAAGCATCACATTTACAAAAAATACATACCGGCTCTGGCAGAGGGGTTAGTGCATCTGCCTCACAATACGAAGGTCCTGCAGTCCTGGGTTCAAATCCAGGCTCGGGATCTTTCTGTGTGGAGTTTGCATGTTCTCCCCGTGAATGCGTGGGTTCCTTCCGGGTACTCCGGCTTCCTCCCACTTCCAAAGACATGCACCTGGGGATAGGTTGATTGGCAACACTAAAATTGGCCCTAGTGTGTGAATGTGAGTGTGAATGTTGTCTGTCTATCTGTGTTGGCCCTGCGATGAGGTGGCGACTTGTCCAGGGTGTACCCTGCCTTCCGCCCGATTGTAGCTGAGATAGGCGCCAGCGCCCCCCGCGACCCCGCAAGGGAATAAGCGGTAGAAAATGGATGGATGGACATACCGGCTCTATATAAGGCTTTAAAGTCTGAGTCGGTAAATGCATGGTATTGTGGATTTTTTTGGGCCTCTGAATAGCCTATTTACGTGGCTGAATTCAAGACTCTGTCCTAAAGTTTTGTTCTTCTTTTAATAAGTTCAAAATATGGGGCGCTTACGTGTGGCATCATTAACTGCCACAATCATCCCGATTGCTTCAGGAAAGAAAACAATTTGGTAAGATTTTTCTCATTTCCAGCGTGAAAGCAAAGTCAAGGAACTCAAGTTAATGAGCTAATAAGGATACTCTGTATAGCCTGAATAGCAGCCTTGAGACAATCAAACATAACTTTTAACGCGCATCACTTGGTACATGTTGGTGTGTTCGCAGCATTTTCAGATTGTTAATGTCACAAGGTGTTGGTGACGAACCCCAAGATGCAGAGAAGGCAGGCTTGTTGCCAGAAAACATAATTTAATGTCAACAATAAAGAAAAAAACAAACGGGAAAAATGGAAGTAGTTAACGGCTAACAGGATCTGGCTAACAGGAAAACACAAAGCTAGAAGACAGCAAACTACAAATAGCTATCAGGAACAGCTTACCACTATGACAACAGCGACAAGTAGTAACGACAGGTAGTGATGACATCGACAATGACAATACTCTACCACAGACTGGATGGCAAGGCAGGTTTAAATAGCAGTGGGCTGATTGACACAAGGTGTGGCCAGGTGCCAATCAGCTGCAGCTGAAGTGTAACAGTGCTCAGGGAAACAAGCAGGAAACAACCAAAATAAAAGCGCTGACAGGAAATAAAGACAAACACGGAGGAAAAACTAAAACATAACCAAACTGTCCCTGACCGTATCCCCACTTCCGATAACGGATACCAGACATTCTAGAAACCCCCCGCCCCCAATAAAAACAGTCCAAAGTCACGGGAGGGTGGAGGGAGAACAAGGCGGTGGGCCCACCGGAGAGGATGGTGGCACCCTCTGCTGGCCCACCGGAGAGGATGGTGGCGTCTGCTGGCGTCTGCTGGCCCACTGGAGTGCATGGTGGCGCCCTCTGCTGGCCCACCGGAGTGCATGGTGGCGCCCTCTGCTGGCCCACCGGAGTGCATGGTGGAGTCTGCTAGCCCACCGAAGAGGATGGCGCCATCTGTTGCAGATCCACTGGGGTGGGAAGAAGCTGTGCCTCTCCAGCTGCACAACTGCTCATAGCCCCCCCCTCAAGGGACGGATCCCAAACGTCACCAAATAGGCCCACAGACAACAGGGGTGGGTGGGAGAGGGCTTGGAATGAGGCTGAACTATTCTTCAATTTAGCCATCATCACCAGAATCCTGTCAAACCTCTCCGCCATCGAAATCTCTGCGGGTTTCGTGTTAGGCTGGAGTATAGTCGCTACTACCTGTCATCACTACCTGTCATGTTAATCCTTGTCGAGGTTGTTATTTGTGGTAAGCTGTTCCTGTTGGCTGGTTCCATAAGCTATTTACAGTTTGCTGTTTCCTAGCTCTTTTGTTTCGTGTTTTCCTGTTAGCTGGATCTTGTTAGCCATTAGCTTTTCATCGGTAAGCACACAAATTAATAAGTATTATTTTCGGAGAAGGAGCCCAATGATCAAAGTATTTAAATGTAATAACGGTTTATTTTTTTTCAGGGAAATATGCTTATGAAATGAGTCTGGGCTACCTCACTATATGTCAGACACTTAAGAGGGGAAAGCTGCAGATTATGAGCAATTTAAACGGGGGACTATGAACATTAACAGACTTTGCATTCTGAAAAACCGACTCCGTGGAAAAGTTTGACTTTAGAAAATGGCGGCACCTTTGTTTTGAATATCTTGTCCATTGGACGTGCTCATATGGATAATTTTACTTACTTTTTTTGAGGTACCCTGCCTTGGAAAGCAGAGTACAGTTTGTCTCAGTATGGTCCCTTGATTTTTTTATCGAGAACGATCCATTTGAAACCAGTTTCTTGATTCCTCTCTCATTACCGCAGTTTCAGTCAAGCCATGTAAATGCTTTAGCCAACAAAAATGGCTACCAAGGCCACACAATGCATTGCAAAATCGCGTGCCATTTCAAGCCTAATAAGCATATGTGTATCTTTCTTATTCAGTCGTTAACTACTTTGGTAGTATACATTTGTGGACCAGCCAGGACATTTTTAACCACTGAAAGAAACATGAATGTTTAGATAGGTGAAGGACTACAATGATAGGTGTAGGACTAACAATAATGGTTAGATCGGTGTAAGGAGCTTATCCAAACTGAACCTATAAAATTCAACCGCACAATTAGTTCCAAGATGCTGGTCGACCTATTTATTTGGATTTTGAAAACTTTTGGCCTACCACAGGAATCAACATTGGGACCAATACTAACTACTGTATGTGCACATGGACCCATTTAATCAGATTAAAAGTCTAAACAAAGTAAAAATGCTTCATGCAAACACGCCATTCGGAATATTCTGACCCGATCACACACGTTTTGGATAAAAATTTCACACCGATCGAGACAGGAGGTTTATGATAGTCATTCAGATTGTAGCGCATGAAAACCCATCTTCAGAATGTTGGGTTGGAATTATTCTTACTGCGCATGTCTTTGCTGGCAGATAAACTTTGGAGGTGGAGGCGGGACTACATTTAATAGTCTCAGAATAAAGTGATTGTCTTGCTGCTGTCTCCCCCCCATTCAACTTATACAGAAGTAGCGTTATGTGCTGTTGAGTTTGTTGCTTTAAAACGAGAATAGGAAAAACAAAAGTATGGTCTGGAATGTCATGTGTCGATGTAGCAATAAAAAAAGGGATCCAGTTGTCGTCTTAACAAGCTTTTATTCACAACAATGCAGCCACTCCAACTGCTAACTACTAGCCTCAAATGCATACACACAATGTCGTAACATGAAGTCGTGCACAACCTGTGCATAATCACAACATACAAAGCACAGAAGCGCTCCATCTCAAAAAGAGATGTAAAACAAAAGTAGTGTCCAGAATGAAAAAAATTATGAATAAATAAATACCGTGATAACGTCGGATATGCAGAAATGCACAAAGACATATTTGTTTACAGCGGAAGTCTACTGCTTCTTCAGCACATGCAGTGAGCAAACTCATCCAAAAGATGGCGCCATAGCACAAACAATAACATATTTCCGTTTATGTTAGATTTTGCACGTCAAAGTAAACTATTCGGATTTAAGGTGTAATGCATGAAATTGCACGTCATAATCAGATCACTTTTTCAGGGTCCATGTACACAGTAACATTCTGATCCAAATGATGATGTGATTAAATACATGTTGTCCATGTAGACGTGGCTACTGTTTAATAATTTGTAAAGGACTTATTGATTCTTTTTTTTTGTCATGAAAAAGGGAGGTTTTTTGGGTTGGTGCACTAATTGTAAGTGTATCTTGTGTGTTTTATGTTGATTTAATAACAAAAAATTTAAAAAAAGGCTATAGATGACTGCCAAGTCGCTATAGCACTCAAAGCATCAGTATGTTAGTAAACAAATACAAATAAATAACTGAAAAAAGTTTGTTTGTAGTACTAAACATATTTTTGTTTTCCTTATTTTTCTTTACTCACTTTTTGCAAATGCGTCATTGCCAATTATTGTCATAACATTCTGGGACTCTGGTATGAAGTGTCATGAAAACATTCTGTCTATATTAAATAGCAAGTAATAGTTAGGTGATACTTCGGGGATATAAAAATAAACAGTACGTTTGATAAACAGCAGTAAAGTTCCCGGCGGTTAATAGTAGCATTTTAAATGAAAATAAATGAAAAACCATGATTGACAAACGCACCGTGAGAAACTCACAGACTGGCTAGCGCAAGCTTGCTAGCTAGCTTAAAGGCTTATATGAATTAATTGGATGGATGGAAATGACATACCTCAATCTAAATTTGTATAAACACATAGCTTTCTGTCTTTTTCACGATCGGCTCAGAATAGAAACCCAACGCAGAAAAATAAATAAAAATATTAACAAAAAGAGGACAACAAAAACTAAAGATGCAAACTTAAAGTGTGAGAAACATAAAAAGCACACTTAAGGTGTTAAGAGTGGTAAATGGGTTGTACTTGTATAGCGCTTTTCTACCTCTTTTTAAGGAGCCCAAAGCGCTTTGACAGTATTTCCACATTTGCCCATTCACACACACATTCACACACTGACGGCGGGAGCTGCCATGCAAGGCGCTCACCAGGTCCCATCAGGAGCAAGGGTGAAGTGTCTTGCCCAAGGACACAATGGATGTAACTAGGATGGTAGAAGGTGGGGATTGAACCAGTAACCCTCAGATTGCTGGCACAGCCACTCTACCAACTTCGCCACGCCGCTGAAGTAACAGTTAACACAACACTGAGCCACAGGGAACGAGAAGCGTGTGTGGAGCCAAAGCAGAAGGGATGTATACGTCTGGAAGGTTGAATGAACCATTAGGAAATCTCAAGTAGTCTGGAGGAAATCAGTATCAGGT